>NC_082724.1:67961414-68261414 GCF_030144855.1 Hypanus sabinus | reverse complement strand
CAGAGCCCAGTACTGAGTGAACACTGTAGAGCAGCACGAAGTGAACATCAGAGCCCAGTACTGAGTGAACACTGAAGAGCAGCACGAAGTGAACATCAGAGCCCAGTACTGAGTGAACACTGGGTAGCAGCCCGAAGTGAACATCAGAGCCCAGTACTGAGTGAACACCGGAGAGCAGCACGAAGTGAACATCAGAGCCCAGTACCGAGTGAACACGAGAGAGCAGCACGAAGTGAACATCAGAGCCCGGTACTGAGTGAACACTGGAGAGCAGCACGAAGTGAACATCAGAGCACAGTCCTGAGTGAACACTGGAGTGCAGCACGAAGTGAACATCAGAGCCCAGTACTGAGTGAACAGTGGAGAGCAGCAGGAAGTGAACATCAGAGCTCAGTACTCAGTGAACACTGGAGAGCAGCACGAAGTGGACATCAGAGCCCAGTACTGAGTGAAAACTGGAGAGCAGCACGAAGTGAACATCAGAGCTCAGTTCTGAGTGAACACTGGAGAGCAGCACGAAGTGAACATCAGAGCCCAGTACTGAGTGAACAGTGGAGAGCAGCAGGAAGTGAACATCAGAGCCCAGTACTGAGTAAACACTGGAGCGCAGCACAAAGTGATCATCAGAGCCCAGTACTGAGTGAACACTGGAGCGCAGCACAAAGTGAACATCAGAGCCCAGTACTGAGTGAACAGTGGAGAGCAGCAGGAAGTGAACATCAGAGCTCAGTGAACACTGGAGAGCAGCACGAAGTGGACATCAGAGCCCAGTACTGAGTGAAAACTGGAGAGCAGCACGAAGTGAACATCAGAGCTCAGTTCTGAGTGAACACTGGAGAGCAGCACGAAGTGAACATCAGAGCCCAGTGCTGAGTGAACAGTGGAGAGCAGCAGGAAGTGAACATCAGAGCCTAGTAGTGAGTGAACACTGGAGAGCAGCACGAAGTGAACATCAGAGCCCAGTACTGAGTGAACACTGGAGCGCAGCACGATGTGAACATCAGCGCCCAGTACTGAGTAAACACTGGAGCGCAGCACAAAGTGATCATCAGAGCCCAGTACTGAGTGAACACTGGAGCGCAGCACAAAGTGAACATCTGGGCCTAGTACTGAATGAACACTGGAGCGCAGCACAAAGTGATCATCAGAGCCCAGTACTGAGTGAACACTGGAGAGCAGCACGAAGTGAACAACAGAGCCCAGTCCAGAGTGAACAGTGGAGAACAGTACGAACTGAACATCAGAGCCCAGTGCTGAGTGAACACTGGAGAGCAGCACGAAGTGAACATCAGATCCCAGTAGTGAGTGAACACTGGAGAGCAGCACGAAGTGAACATCAGAGCCCAGTACTGAGTGAATACTGGAGAGCAGCAGGAAGTGAAAATCAGAGCCCAGTACTGAGTGAACACTGGAGAACAGCACGAAGTGAAAATCAGAGCCCAGTACTGAGTGAACACTGGATTGCAGCACGAAGTGAACATCAGAGCCCAGTACTGAGTGAACACTGGAGAGCATGACGAATAGTACATCAGAGCCCAGTACTGAGTGAACACTGTAGAGCAGCACGAAGTGAACATCAGAGCCCAGTACTGAGTGAACACTGAAGAGCAGCACGAAGTGAACATCAGAGCCCAGTACTGAGTGAACACTGGGTAGCAGCCCGAAGTGAACATCAGAGCCCAGTACTGAGTGAACACTGGAGAGCAGTACGAAGTGAACATCAGAGCCCAGTACCGAGTGAACACGAGAGAGCAGCACGAAGTGAACATCAGAGCCCGGTACTGAGTGAACACTGGAGAGCAGCACGAAGTGAACATCAGAGCACAGTCCTGAGTGAACACTGGAGTGCAGCACGAAGTGAACATCAGAGCCCAGTACTGAGTGAACATTGGAGAGCAGCAGGAAGTGAGCATCAGAGCCTAGTAGTGAGTGAACACTGGAGAGCAGCACGAAGTGAACATCAGAGCCCAGTACTGAGTGAACACTGGAGGGCAGCACGATGTGAACATCAGAGCCCAGTACTGAGTAAATAATGGAGCGCAGCACAAAGTGATCATCAGAGCCCAGTACTGAGTGAAAACTGGAGAGCAGCACGAAGTGAACATCAGAGCCCGGTACTGAGTGAACACTGGAGAGCAGCACGAAGTGAACAACAGAGACCTGAATTGAGTGAACACTGAATCGCAGCACGAACTGAACATCAGAGCCCAGTACTGAGTGAACACTGGAGAGCAGCACGATGTGAACATCAGAGCCCAGTACTGAGTGAACACTGTGTAAGAGCCCGAAGTGAACATCAGAGCCCAGTAGTGAGTGAACACTGGAGAGCAGAACGAAGTGAACATCAGAGCCCAGTAGTGAGTGAACACTGGAGAGCAGAACGAAGTGAACATCAGAGCCCAGTAGTGAGTGAACACTGGAGAGCAGAACGAAGTGAACATCAGAGCCCTGTACTGAGTGAACACTGGAGAGCAGAACGAAGTGAACATCAGAGCCCAGTAGTGAGTGAACACTGGAGAGCAGCAAGAAGTGAGCATCAGAGCCCAGTACGGAGTGAACACTGGAGAGCAGCACGAAGTGAACATCGGAGCCCAGTACTGAATGAACACTGGAGAGCAGCACGAAGTGAACATCAGAGCCCAGTACTGAGTGAACACTGGACAGCAGCACGAAGTGAACATCAGAGTCCAGTTCTGAGTGAACACTAGAGGGCAGCACAAAATGAAAATCAGAGCCCAGTACAGAGTGAACACTGGAGAGCAGCAGGAAGTGTACAATAGAGCCCAGCCCTGAATGAACACTTGAGAGCAGCACGAAGTGATCATCAGAGCCCAGTAGAGAGTGAACACTGGAGAGCAGCACGAAGTGAACATCAGAGCTCAGTACTGAGTGAACACTGGAGAGCAGAACGAAGTGAACATCAGAGCCCTGTACTGAGTGAACACTGGAGAGCAGAACGAAGTGAACATCAGAGCCCAGTAGTGAGTGAACACTGGAGAGCAGCAAGAAGTGAGCATCAGAGCCCAGTACGGAGTGAACACTGGAGAGCAGCACGAAGTGAACATCAGAGACAAGTACTGAGTGAGCACTGGACAGCAGCACGAAGTGAACATCAGAGTCCAGTTCTGAGTGAACACTAGAGGGCAGCACAAAATGAAAATCAGAGCCCAGTACAGAGTGAACACTGGAGAGCAGCACGAAGTGTACAATAGAGCCCAGCCCTGAATGAACACTTGAGAGCAGCACGAAGTGAACATCAGAGCCCAGTAGAGAGTGAACACTGGAGAGCAGCACGAAGTGAACATCAGAGCTCAGTACTGAGTGAACACTGTGTAAGAGCCCGAAGTGAACATCAGAGCCCAGTAGTGAGTGAACACTGGAGAGCAGAACGAAGTGAACATCAGAGCCCAGTAGTGAGTGAACACTGGAGAGCAGAACGAAGTGAACATCAGAGCCCAGTAGTGAGTGAACACTGGAGAGCAGAACGAAGTGAACATCAGAGCCCTGTACTGAGTGAACACTGGAGAGCAGAACGAAGTGAACATCAGAGCCCAGTAGTGAGTGAACACTGGAGAGCAGCAAGAAGTGAGCATCAGAGCCCAGTACGGAGTGAACACTGGAGAGCAGCACGAAGTGAACATCGGAGCCCAGTACTGAATGAACACTGGAGAGCAGCACGAAGTGAAAATCAGAGCCCAGTACTGAGTGAGCACTGGACAGCAGCACGAAGTGAACATCAGAGTCCAGTTCTGAGTGAACACTAGAGGGCAGCACAAAATGAAAATCAGAGCCCAGTACAGAGTGAACACTGGAGAGCAGCACGAAGTGTACAATAGAGCCCAGCCCTGAATGAACACTTGAGAGCAGCATGAAGTGATCATCAGAGCCCAGTAGAGAGTGAACACTGGAGAGCAGCACGAAGTGAACATCAGAGCTCAGTACTGAGTGAACACTGGAGAGCAGAACGAAGTGAACATCAGAGCCCTGTACTGAGTGAACACTGGAGAGCAGAACGAAGTGAACATCAGAGCCCAGTAGTGAGTGAACACTGGAGAGCAGCAAGAAGTGAGCATCAGAGCCCAGTACGGAGTGAACACTGGAGAGCAGCACG
This sequence comes from Hypanus sabinus, assembly GCF_030144855.1. Lineage (NCBI taxonomy): Eukaryota > Metazoa > Chordata > Chondrichthyes > Myliobatiformes > Dasyatidae > Hypanus > Hypanus sabinus. Next base: position 68,257,303 of record NC_082724.1, on the reverse strand, counting down.
AAGTGAACATCGGAGCCCAGTACTGAATGAACACTGGAGAGCAGCACGAAGTGAACATCAGAGCCCAGTACTGAGTGAGCACTGGACAGCAGCACGAAGTGAACATCAGAGTCCAGTTCTGAGTGAACACTAGAGGGCAGCACAAAATGAAAATCAGAGCCCAGTACAGAGTGAACACTGGAGAGCAGCACGAAGTGTACAATAGAGCCCAGCCCTGAATGAACACTTGAGAGCAGCACGAAGTGAACATCAGAGCCCAGTAGAGAGTGAACACTGGAGAGCAGCACGAAGTGAACATCAGAGCTCAGTACTGAGTGAACACTGGAGAGCAGCACGAAGTGAACATCAGAGCCCAGTAGTGAGTGAACACTGGAGAGCAGAACGAAGTGAACATCAGAGCCCAGTAGTGAGTGAACACTGGAGAGCAGAACGAAGTGAACATCAGAGCCCAGTAGTGAGTGAACACTGCAGAGCAGAACGAAGTGAACATCAGAGCCCTGTACTGAGTGAACACTGGAGAGCAGAACGAAGTGAACATCAGAGCCCAGTACTGAGTGAACACTGGAGAGCAGCACGAAGTGAACATCAGAGCCCAGTAGTGAGTGAACACTGAATCGCAGCACGAACTGAACATCAGAGCCCAGTACTGAGTGAACACTGGAGCGCAGCACGATGTGAACATCAGAGCCCAGTACTGAGTAAACACTGGAGCGCAGCACAAAGTGATCATCAGAGCCCAGTACTGAGTGAACACTGGAGCGCAGCACAAAGTGAACATCTGGGCCTAGTACTGAATGAACACTGGAGCGCAGCACAAAGTGATCATCAGAGCCCAGTACTGAGTGAACACTGGAGAGCAGCACGAAGTGAACAACAGAGCCCAGTCCTGAGTGAACAGTGGAGAACAGTACGAACTGAACATCAGAGCCCAGTGCTGAGTGAACACTGGAGAGCAGCACGAAGTGAACATCAGATCCCAGTAGTGAGTGAACACTGGAGAGCAGCACGAAGTGAACATCAGAGCCCAGTACTGAGTGAATACTGGAGAGCAGCAGGAAGTGAAAATCAGAGCCCAGTACTGAGTGAACACTGGAGAACAGCACGAAGTGAAAATCAGAGCCCAGTACTGAGTGAACACTGGATTGCAGCACGAAGTGAACATCAGAGCCCAGTAGTGAGTGAACACTGGAGAGCAGCAAGAAGTGAGCATCAGAGCCCAGTACGGAGTGAACACTGGAGAGCAGCACGAAGTGAACATCGGAGCCCAGTACTGAATGAACACTGGAGAGCAGCACGAAGTGAACATCAGAGCCCAGTACTGAGTGAGCACTGGACAGCAGCACGAAGTGAACATCAGAGTCCAGTTCTGAGTGAACACTAGAGGGCAGCACAAAATGAAAATCAGAGCCCAGTACAGAGTGAACACTGGAGAGCAGCACGAAGTGTACAATAGAGCCCAGCCCTGAATGAACACTTGAGAGCAGCACGAAGTGAACATCAGAGCCCAGTAGAGAGTGAACACTGGAGAGCAGCACGAAGTGAACATCAGAGCTCAGTACTGAGTGAACACTGGAGAGCAGCACGAAGTGAACATCAGAGCCCAGTAGTGAGTGAACACTGGAGAGCAGAACGAAGTGAACATCAGAGCCCAGTAGTGAGTGAACACTGGAGAGCAGAACGAAGTGAACATCAGAGCCCAGTAGTGAGTGAACACTGGAGAGCAGAACGAAGTGAACATCAGAGCCCTGTACTGAGTGAACACTGGAGAGCAGAACGAAGTGAACATCAGAGCCCAGTACTGAGTGAACACTGGAGAAGCAGCACGAATTGAACATCAGAGCCAGTAGTGAGTGAACACTGAATCGCAGTACGAACTGAACATCAGAGCCCAGTACTGAGTGAACACTGGAGCGCAGCACGATGTGAACATCAGAGCCCAGTACTGAGTAAACACTGGAGCGCAGCACAAAGTGATCATCAGAGCCCAGTACTGAGTGAACACTGGAGCGCAGCACAAAGTGAACATCTGGGCCTAGTACTGAATGAACACTGGAGCGCAGCACAAAGTGATCATCAGAGCCCAGTACTGAGTGAACACTGGAGAGCAGCACGAAGTGAACAACAGAGCCCAGTCCTGAGTGAACAGTGGAGAACAGTACGAACTGAACAACAGAGCCAGTGCTGAGTGAACACTGGAGAGCAGCACGAAGTGAACATCAGATCCCAGTAGTGAGTGAACACTGGAGAGCCGCACGAAGTGAACATCAGAGCCAGTACTGAGTGAATACTGGAGAGCAGCAGGAAGTGAAAATCAGAGCCCAGTACTGAGTGAACACTGGAGAACAGCACGAAGTGAAAATCAGAGCCCAGTACTGAGTGAACACTGGATTGCAGCACGAAGTGAACATCAGAGCCCAGTACTGAGTGAACACTGGGTAGCAGCCCGAAGTGAACATCAGAGCCCAGCACTGAGTGAACACTGGAGAGCAGTACGAAGTGAACATCAGAGCCCAGTACCGAGTGAACACGAGAGAGCAGCACGAAGTGAACATCAGAGCCCAGTACTGAGTGAACACTGGAGAGCAGCACGAAGTGAACATCAGAGCACAGTCCTGAGTGAACACTGGAGTGCAGCACGAAGTGAACATCAGAGCCCAGTACTGAGTGAACACTGGAGAGCAGCACGAAGTGAACAACAGAGCCCAGTCCTGAGTGAACAGTGGAGAACAGTACGAACTGAACATCAGAGCCCAGTGCTGAGTGAACACTGGAGAGCAGCACGAAGTGAACATCAGATCCCAGTAGTGAGTGAACACTGGAGAGCATCACGAAGTGAACATCAGAGCCCAGTACTGAGTGAATACTGGAGAGCAGCAGGAAGTGAAAATCAGAGCCCAGTACTGAGTGAACACTGGAGAACAGCACGAAGTGAAAATCAGAGCCCAGTACTGAGTGAACACTGGATTGCAGCACGAAGTGAACATCAGAGCCCAGTACTGAGTGAACACTGGAGAGCATGACGAATAGTACATCAGAGCCCAGTACTGAGTGAACACTGTAGAGCAGCACGAAGTGAACATCAGAGCCCAGTACTGAGTGAACACTGAAGAGCAGCACGAAGTGAACATCAGAGCCCAGTACTGAGTGAACACTGGGTAGCAGCCCGAAGTGAACATCAGAGCCCAGTACTGAGTGAACACTGGAGAGCAGTACGAAGTGAACATCAGAGCCCAGTACCGAGTGAACACGAGAGAGCAGCACGAAGTGAACATCAGAGCCCGGTACTGAGTGAACACTGGAGAGCAGCACGAAGTGAACATCAGAGCACAGTCCTGAGTGAACACTGGAGTGCAGCACGAAGTGAACATCAGAGCCCAGTACTGAGTGAACAGTGGAGAGCAGCAGGAAGTGAGCATCAGAGCCTAGTAGTGAGTGAACACTGGAGAGCAGCACGAAGTGAACATCAGAGCCCAGTACTGAGTGAACACTGGAGGGCAGCACGATGTGAACATCAGAGCCCAGTACTGAGTAAATAATGGAGCGCAGCACAAAGTGATCATCAGAGCCCAGTACTGAGTGAAAACTGGAGAGCAGCACGAAGTGAACATCAGAGCCCGGTACTGAGTGAACACTGGAGAGCAGCACGAAGTGAACAACAGAGACCAGAATTGAGTGAACACTGAATCGCAGCACGAACTGAACATCAGAGCCCAGTACTGAGTGAACACTGGAGAGCAGCACGATGTGAACATCAGAGCCCAGTACTGAGTGAACACTGTGTAAGAGCCCGAAGTGAACATCAGAGCCCAGTAGTGAGTGAACACTGGAGAGCAGAACGACGTGAACATCAGAGCCCAGTAGTGAGTGAACACTGGAGAGCAGAACGAAGTGAACATCAGAGCCCAGTAGTGAGTGAACACTGGAGAGCAGAACGAAGTGAACATCAGAGCCCTGTACTGAGTGAACACTGGAGAGCAGAACGAAGTGAACATCAGAGCCCAGTAGTGAGTGAACACTGGAGAGCAGCAAGAAGTGAGCATCAGAGCCCAGTACGGAGTGAACACTGGAGAGCAGCACGAAGTGAACATCGGAGCCCAGTACTGAATGAACACTGGAGAGCAGCACGAAGTGAACATCAGAGCCCAGTACTGAGTGAGCACTGGACAGCAGCACGAAGTGAACATCAGAGTCCAGTTCTGAGTGAACACTAGAGGGCAGCACAAAATGAAAATCAGAGCCCAGTACAGAGTGAACACTGGAGAGCAGCACGAAGTGTACAATAGAGCCCAGCCCTGAATGAACACTTGAGAGCAGCACGAAGTGAACATCAGAGCCCAGTAGAGAGTGAACACTGGAGAGCAGCACGAAGTGAACATCAGAGCTCAGTACTGAGTGAACACTGGAGAGCAGCACGAAGTGAACATCAGAGCCCAGTAGTGAGTGAGCACTGGAGAGCAGAACGAAGTGAACATCAGAGCCCAGTAGTGAGTGAACACTGGAGAGCAGAACGAAGTGAACATCAGAGCCCAGTAATGAGTGAACACTGGAGAGCAGAACGAAGTGAACATCAGAGCCCTGTACTGAGTGAACACTGGAGAGCAGAACGAAGTGAACATCAGAGCCCAGTACTGAGTGAACACTGGAGAGCAGCACGAAGTGAACATCAGAGCCCAGTAGTGAGTGAACACTGAATCGCAGCACGAACTGAACATCAGAGCCCAGTACTGAGTGAACACTGGAGCGCAGCACGATGTGAACATCAGAGCCCAGTACTGAGTAAACACTGGAGCGCAGCACAAAGTGATCATCAGAGCCCAGTACTGAGTGAACACTGGAGCGCAGCACAAAGTGAACATCTGGGCCTAGTACTGAATGAACACTGGAGCGCAGCACAAAGTGATCATCAGAGCCCAGTACTGAGTGAACACTGGAGAGCAGCACGAAGTGAACAACAGAGCCCAGTCCTGAGTGAACAGTGGAGAACTGTACGAACTGAACATCAGAGCCCAGTGCTGAGTGAACACTGGAGAGCAGCACGAAGTGAACATCAGATCCCAGTAGTGAGTGAACACTGGAGAGCAGCACGAAGTGAACATCAGAGCCCAGTACTGAGTGAATACTGGAGAGCAGCAGGAAGTGAAAATCAGAGCCCAGTACTGAGTGAACACTGGAGAACAGCACGAAGTGAAAATCAGAGCCCAGTACTGAGTGAACACTGGATTGCAGCACGAAGTGAACATCAGAGCCCAGTAGTGAGTGAACACTGGAGAGCAGCAAGAAGTGAGCATCAGAGCCCAGTACGGAGTGAACACTGGAGAGCAGCACGAAGTGAACATCGGAGCCCAGTACTGAATGAACACTGGAGAGCAGCACGAAGTGAACATCAGAGCCCAGTACTGAGTGAGCACTGGACAGCAGCACGAAGTGAACATCAGAGTCCAGTTCTGAGTGAACACTAGAGGGCAGCACATAATGAAAATCAGAGCCCAGTACAGAGTGAACACTGGAGAGCAGCACGAAGTGTACAATAGAGCCCAGCCCTGAATGAACACTTGAGAGCAGCACGAAGTGAACATCAGAGCCCAGTAGAGAGTGAACACTGGAGAGCAGCACGAAGTGAACATCAGAGCTCAGTACTGAGTGAACACTGGAGAGCAGCACGAAGTGAACATCAGAGCCCAGTAGTGAGTGAACACTGGAGAGCAGAACGAAGTGAACATCAGAGCCCAGTAGTGAGTGAACACTGGAGAGCAGAACGAAGTGAACATCAGAGCCCAGTAGTGAGTGAACACTGGAGAGCAGAACGAAGTGAACATCAGAGCCCTGTACTGAGTGAACACTGGAGAGCAGAACGAAGTGAACATCAGAGCCCAGTACTGAGTGAACACTGGAGAGCAGCACGAATTGAACATCAGAGCCCAGTAGTGAGTGAACACTGAATCGCAGCACGAACTGAACATCAGAGCCCAGTACTGAGTGAACACTGGAGCGCAGCACGATGTGAACATCAGAGCCCAGTACTGAGTAAACACTGGAGCGCAGCACAAAGTGATCATCAGAGCCCAGTACTGAGTGAACACTGGAGCGCAGCACAAAGTGAACATCTGGGCCTAGTACTGAATGAACACTGGAGCGCAGCACAAAGTGATCATCAGAGCCCAGTACTGAGTGAACACTGGAGAGCAGCACGAAGTGAACAACAGAGCCCAGTCCTGAGTGAACAGTGGAGAACAGTACGAACTGAACAACAGAGCCCAGTGCTGAGTGAACACTGGAGAGCAGCACGAAGTGAACATCAGATCCCAGTAGTGAGTGAACACTGGAGAGCCGCACGAAGTGAACATCAGAGCCCAGTACTGAGTGAATACTGGAGAGCAGCAGGAAGTGAAAATCAGAGCCCAGTACTGAGTGAACACTGGAGAACAGCACGAAGTGAAAATCAGAGCCCAGTACTGAGTGAACACTGGGTAGCAGCCCGAAGTGAACATCAGAGCCCAGTACTGAGTGAACACTGGAGAGCAGTACGAAGTGAACATCAGAGCCCAGTACCGAGTGAACACGAGAGAGCAGCACGAAGTGAACATCAGAGCCCAGTACTGAGTGAACACTGGAGAGCAGCACGAAGTGAACATCAGAGCACAGTCCTGAGTGAACACTGGAGTGCAGCACGAAGTGAACATCAGAGCCCAGTACTGAGTGAACACTGGAGAGCAGCACGAAGTGAACAACAGAGCCCAGTCCTGAGTGAACAGTGGAGAACAGTACGAACTGAACATCAGAGCCCAGTGCTGAGTGAACACTGGAGAGCAGCACGAAGTGAACATCAGATCCCAGTAGTGAGTGAACACTGGAGAGCATCACGAAGTGAACATCAGAGCCCAGTACTGAGTGAATACTGGAGAGCAGCAGGAAGTGAAAATCAGAGCCCAGTACTGAGTGAACACTGGAGAACAGCACGAAGTGAAAATCAGAGCCCAGTACTGAGTGAACACTGGATTGCAGCACGAAGTGAACATCAGAGCCCAGTACTGAGTGAACACTGGAGAGCATGACGAATAGTACATCAGAGCCCAGTACTGAGTGAACACTGTAGAGCAGCACGAAGTGAACATGAGAGCCCAGTACTGAGTGAACACTGGGTAGCAGCCCGAAGTGAACATCAGAGCCCAGTACTGAGTGAACACTGGAGAGCAGTACGAAGTGAACATCAGAGCCCAGTACCGAGTGAACACGAGAGAGCAGCACGAAGCGAACATCAGAGCCCGGTACTGAGTGAACACTGGAGAGCAGCACGAAGTGAACATCAGAGCACAGTCCTGAGTGAACACTGGAGTGCAGCACGAAGTGAACATCAGAGCCCAGTACTGAGTGAACAGTGGAGAGCAGCAGGAAGTGAGCATCAGAGCCTAGTAGTGAGTGAACACTGGAGAGCAGCACGAAGTGAACATCAGAGCCCAGTACTGAGTGAACACTGGAGGGCAGCACGATGTGAACATCAGAGCCCAGTACTGAGTAAATAATGGAGCGCAGCACAAAGTGATCATCAGAGCCCAGTACTGAGTGAAAACTGGAGAGCAGCACGAAGTGAACATCAGAGCCCGGTACTGAGTGAACACTGGAGAGCAGCACGAACTGAACATCAGAGCCCAGTACTGAGTGAACACTGGAGAGCAGCACGATGTGAACATCAGAGCCCAGTACTGAGTGAACACTGTGTAAGAGCCCGAAGTGAACATCAGAGCCCAGTAGTGAGTGAACACTGGAGAGCAGAACGACGTGAACATCAGAGCCCAGTAGTGAGTGAACACTGGAGAGCAGAACGAAGTGAACATCAGAGCCCAGTAGTGAGTGAACACTGGAGAGCAGAACGAAGTGAACATCAGAGCCCTGTACTGAGTGAACACTGGAGAGCAGAACGAAGTGAACATCAGAGCCCAGTAGTGAGAGAACACTGGAGAGCAGCAAGAAGTGAGCATCAGAGCCCAGTACGGAGTGAACACTGGAGAGCAGCACGAAGTGAACATCGGAGCCCAGTACTGAATGAACACTGGAGAGCAGCACGAAGTGAACATCAGAGCCCAGTACTGAGTGAGCACTGGACAGCAGCACGAAGTGAACATCAGAGTCCAGTTCTGAGTGAACACTAGAGGGCAGCACAAAATGAAAATCAGAGCCCAGTACAGAGTGAACACTGGAGAGCAGCACGAAGTGTACAATAGAGCCCAGCCCTGAATGAACACTTGAGAGCAGCACGAAGTGAACATCAGAGCCCAGTAGAGAGTGAACACTGGAGAGCAGCACGAAGTGAACATCAGAGCTCAGTACTGAGTGAACACTGGAGAGCAGCACGAAGTGAACATCAGAGCCCAGTAGTGAGTGAGCACTGGAGAGCAGAACGAAGTGAACATCAGAGCCCAGTAGTGAGTGAACACTGGAGAGCAGAACGAAGTGAACATCAGAGCCCAGTAATGAGTGAACACTGGAGAGCAGAACGAAGTGAACATCAGAGCCCTGTACTGAGTGAACACTGGAGAGCAGAACGAAGTGAACATCAGAGCCCAGTACTGAGTGAACACTGGAGAGCAGCACGAAGTGAACATCAGAGCCCAGTAGTGAGTGAACACTGAATCGCAGCACGAAGTGAACATCAGAGCCCAGTACTGAGTAAACACTGGAGCGCAGCACAAAGTGATCATCAGAGCCCAGTACCGAGTGAACACGAGAGAGCAGCACGAAGCGAACATCAGAGCCCGGTACTGAGTGAACACTGGAGAGCAGCACGAAGTGAACATCAGAGCACAGTCCTGAGTGAACACTGGAGTGCAGCACGAAGTGAACATCAGAGCCCAGTACTGAGTGAACAGTGGAGAGCAGCAGGAAGTGAGCATCAGAGCCTAGTAGTGAGTGAACACTGGAGAGCAGCACGAAGTGAACATCAGAGCCCAGTACTGAGTGAACACTGGAGGGCAGCACGATGTGAACATCAGAGCCCAGTACTGAGTAAATAATGGAGCGCAGCACAAAGTGATCATCAGAGCCCAGTACTGAGTGAAAACTGGAGAGCAGCACGAAGTGAACATCAGAGCCCGGTACTGAGTGAACACTGGAGAGCAGCACGAAGTGAACAACAGAGACCAGAATTGAGTGAACACTGAATCGCAGCACGAACTGAACATCAGAGCCCAGTACTGAGTGAACACTGGAGAGCAGCACGATGTGAACATCAGAGCCCAGTACTGAGTGAACACTGTGTAAGAGCCCGAAGTGAACATCAGAGCCCAGTAGTGAGTGAACACTGGAGAGCAGAACGACGTGAACATCAGAGCCCAGTAGTGAGTGAACACTGGAGAGCAGAACGAAGTGAACATCAGAGCCCAGTAGTGAGTGAACACTGGAGAGCAGAACGAAGTGAACATCAGAGCCCTGTACTGAGTGAACACTGGAGAGCAGAACGAAGTGAACATCAGAGCCCAGTAGTGAGAGAACACTGGAGAGCAGCAAGAAGTGAGCATCAGAGCCCAGTACGGAGTGAACACTGGAGAGCAGCACGAAGTGAACATCGGAGCCCAGTACTGAATGAACACTGGAGAGCAGCACGAAGTGAACATCAGAGCCCAGTACTGAGTGAGCACTGGACAGCAGCACGAAGTGAACATCAGAGTCCAGTTCTGAGTGAACACTAGAGGGCAGCACAAAATGAAAATCAGAGCCCAGTACAGAGTGAACACTGGAGAGCAGCACGAAGTGTACAATAGAGCCCAGCCCTGAATGAACACTTGAGAGCAGCACGAAGTGAACATCAGAGCCCAGTAGAGAGTGAACACTGGAGAGCAGCACGAAGTGAACATCAGAGCTCAGTACTGAGTGAACACTGGAGAGCAGCACGAAGTGAACATCAGAGCCCAGTAGTGAGTGAGCACTGGAGAGCAGAACGAAGTGAACATCAGAGCCCAGTAGTGAGTGAACACTGGAGAGCAGAACGAAGTGAACATCAGAGCCCAGTAATGAGTGAACACTGGAGAGCAGAACGAAGTGAACATCAGAGCCCTGTACTGAGTGAACACTGGAGAGCAGAACGAAGTGAACATCAGAGCCCAGTACTGAGTGAACACTGGAGAGCAGCACGAAGTGAACATCAGAGCCCAGTAGTGAGTGAACACTGAATCGCAGCACGAAGTGAACATCAGAGCCCAGTACTGAGTAAACACTGGAGCGCAGCACAAAGTGATCATCAGAGCCCAGTACTGAGTAAACACTGGAGCGCAGCACGATGTGAACATCAGAGCCCAGTACTGAGTGAACACTGGAGCGCAGCACGATGTGAACATCAGAGCCCAGTACTGAGTAAACACTGGAGCGCAGCACAAAGTGATCATCAGAGCCCAGTACTGAGTGAACACTGGAGCGCAGCACAAAGTGAACATCTGGGCCTAGTACTGAATGAACACTGGAGCGCAGCACAAAGTGATCATCAGAGCCCAGTACTGAGTGAACACTGGAGAGCAGCACGAAGTGAACAACAGAGCCCAGTCCTGAGTGAACAGTGGAGAACTGTACGAACTGAACATCAGAGCCCAGTGCTGAGTGAACACTGGAGAGCAGCACGAAGTGAACATCAGATCCCAGTAGTGAGTGAACACTGGAGAGCAGCACGAAGTGAACATCAGAGCCCAGTACTGAGTGAATACTGGAGAGCAGCAGGAAGTGAAAATCAGAGCCCAGTACTGAGTGAACACTGGAGAACAGCACGAAGTGAAAATCAGAGCCCAGTACTGAGTGAACACTGGATTGCAGCACGAAGTGAACATCAGAGCCCAGTAGTGAGTGAACACTGGAGAGCAGCAAGAAGTGAGCATCAGAGCCCAGTACGGAGTGAACACTGGAGAGCAGCACGAAGTGAACATCGGAGCCCAGTACTGAATGAACACTGGAGAGCAGCACGAAGTGAACATCAGAGCCCAGTACTGAGTGAGCACTGGACAGCAGCACGAAGTGAACATCAGAGTCCAGTTCTGAGTGAACACTAGAGGACAGCACAAAATGAAAATCAGAGCCCAGTACAGAGTGAACACTGGAGAGCAGCACGAAGTGTACAATAGAGCCCAGCCCTGAATGAACACTTGAGAGCAGCACGAAGTGAACGTCAGAGCCCAGTAGAGAGTGAACACTGGAGAGCAGCACGAAGTGAACATCAGAGCTCAGTACTGAGTGAACACTGGAGAGCAGCACGAAGTGAACATCAGAGCCCAGTAGTGAGTGAACACTGGAGAGCAGAACGAAGTGAACATCAGAGCCCAGTAGTGAGTGAACACTGGAGAGCAGAACGAAGTGAACATCAGAGCCCAGTAGTGAGTGAACACTGGAGAGCAGAACGAAGTGAACATCAGAGCCCTGTACTGAGTGAACACTGGAGAGCAGAACGAAGTGAACATCAGAGCCCAGTACTGAGTGAACACTGGAGAGCAGCACGAAGTGAACATCAGAGCCCAGTAGTGAGTGAACACTGAATCGCAGCACGAACTGAACATCAGAGCCCAGTACTGAGTGAACACTGGAGCGCAGCACGATGTGAACATCAGAGCCCAGTACTGAGTAAACACTGGAGCGCAGCACAAAGTGATCATCAGAGCCCAGTACTGAGTGAACACTGGAGCGCAGCACAAAGTGAACATCTGGGCCTAGTACTGAATGAACACTGGAGCGCAGCACAAAGTGATCATCAGAGCCCAGTACTGAGTGAACACTGGAGAGCAGCACGAAGTGAACAACAGAGCCCAGTCCTGAGTGAACAGTGGAGAACAGTACGAACTGAACATCAGAGCCCAGTGCTGAGTGAACACTGGAGAGCAGCACGAAGTGAACATCAGATCCCAGTAGTGAGTGAACACTGGAGAGCAGCACGAAGTGAACATCAGAGCCCAGTACTGAGTGAATACTGGACAGCAGCAGGAAGTGAAAATCAGAGCCCAGTACTGAGTGAACACTGGAGAACAGCACGAAGTGAAAATCAGAGCCCAGTACTGAGTGAACACTGGATTGCAGCACGAAGTGAACATCAGAGCCCAGTACTGAGTGAACACTGGGTAGCAGCCCGAAGTGAACATCAGAGCCCAGTACTGAGTGAACACTGGAGAGCAGTACGAAGTGAACATCAGAGCCCAGTACCGAGTGAACACGAGAGAGCAGCACGAAGTGAACATCAGAGCCCAGTACTGAGTGAACACTGGAGAGCAGCACGAAGTGAACATCAGAGCACAGTCCTGAGTGAACACTGGAGTGCAGCACGAAGTGAACATCAGAGCCCAGTACTGAGTGAACAGTGGAGAGCAGCAGGAAGTGAGCATCAGAGCCTAGTAGTGAGTGAACACTGGAGAGCAGCACGAAGTGAACATCAGAGCCCAGTACTGAGTGAACACTGGAGAGCAGCACGAAGTGAACATCAGATCCCAGTAGTGAGTGAACACTGGAGAGCAGCACGAAGTGAACATCAGAGCCCAGTACTGAGTGAATACTGGACAGCAGCAGGAAGTGAAAATCAGAGCCCAGTACTGAGTGAACACTGGAGAGCAGCACGAAGTGTACAATAGAGCCCAGCCCTGAATGAACACTTGAGAGCAGCACGAAGTGAACATCAGAGCCCAGTAGAGAGTGAACACTGGAGAGCAGCACGAAGTGAACATCAGAGCTCAGTACTGAGTGAACACTGGAGAGCAGCACGAAGTGAACATCAGAGCCCAGTAGTGAGTGAGCACTGGAGAGCAGAACGAAGTGAACATCAGAGCCCAGTAGTGAGTGAACACTGGAGAGCAGAACGAAGTGAACATCAGAGCCCAGTAATGAGTGAACACTGGAGAGCAGAACGAAGTGAACATCAGAGCCCTGTACTGAGTGAACACTGGAGAGCAGAACGAAGTGAACATCAGAGCCCAGTACTGAGTGAACACTGGAGAGCAGCACGAAGTGAACATCAGAGCCCAGTAGTGAGTGAACACTGAATCGCAGCACGAAGTGAACATCAGAGCCCAGTACTGAGTAAACACTGGAGCGCAGCACAAAGTGATCATCAGAGCCCAGTACTGAGTAAACACTGGAGCGCAGCACGATGTGAACATCAGAGCCCAGTACTGAGTGAACACTGGAGCGCAGCACGATGTGAACATCAGAGCCCAGTACTGAGTAAACACTGGAGCGCAGCACAAAGTGATCATCAGAGCCCAGTACTGAGTGAACACTGGAGCGCAGCACAAAGTGAACATCTGGGCCTAGTACTGAATGAACACTGGAGCGCAGCACAAAGTGATCATCAGAGCCCAGTACTGAGTGAACACTGGAGAGCAGCACGAAGTGAACAACAGAGCCCAGTCCTGAGTGAACAGTGGAGAACTGTACGAACTGAACATCAGAGCCCAGTGCTGAGTGAACACTGGAGAGCAGCACGAAGTGAACATCAGATCCCAGTAGTGAGTGAACACTGGAGAGCAGCACGAAGTGAACATCAGAGCCCAGTACTGAGTGAATACTGGAGAGCAGCAGGAAGTGAAAATCAGAGCCCAGTACTGAGTGAACACTGGAGAACAGCACGAAGTGAAAATCAGAGCCCAGTACTGAGTGAACACTGGATTGCAGCACGAAGTGAACATCAGACCCCAGTAGTGAGTGAACACTGGAGAGCAGCAAGAAGTGAGCATCAGAGCCCAGTACGGAGTGAACACTGGAGAGCAGCACGAAGTGAACATCGGAGCCCAGTACTGAATGAACACTGGAGAGCAGCACGAAGTGAACATCAGAGCCCAGTACTGAGTGAGCACTGGACAGCAGCACGAAGTGAACATCAGAGTCCAGTTCTGAGTGAACACTAGAGGACAGCACAAAATGAAAATCAGAGCCCAGTACAGAGTGAACACTGGAGAGCAGCACGAAGTGTACAATAGAGCCCAGCCCTGAATGAACACTTGAGAGCAGCACGAAGTGAACGTCAGAGCCCAGTAGAGAGTGAACACTGGAGAGCAGCACGAAGTGAACATCAGAGCTCAGTACTGAGTGAACACTGGAGAGCAGCACGAAGTGAACATCAGAGCCCAGTAGTGAGTGAACACTGGAGAGCAGAACGAAGTGAACATCAGAGCCCAGTAGTGAGTGAACACTGGAGAGCAGAACGAAGTGAACATCAGAGCCCAGTAGTGAGTGAACACTGGAGAGCAGAACGAAGTGAACATCAGAGCCCTGTACTGAGTGAACACTGGAGAGCAGAACGAAGTGAACATCAGAGCCCAGTACTGAGTGAACACTGGAGAGCAGCACGAAGTGAACATCAGAGCCCAGTAGTGAGTGAACACTGAATCGCAGCACGAACTGAACATCAGAGCCCAGTACTGAGTGAACACTGGAGCGCAGCACGATGTGAACATCAGAGCCCAGTACTGAGTAAACACTGGAGCGCAGCACAAAGTGATCATCAGAGCCCAGTACTGAGTGAACACTGGAGCGCAGCACAAAGTGAACATCTGGGCCTAGTACTGAATGAACACTGGAGCGCAGCACAAAGTGATCATCAGAGCCCAGTACTGAGTGAACACTGGAGAGCAGCACGAAGTGAACAACAGAGCCCAGTCCTGAGTGAACAGTGGAGAACAGTACGAACTGAACATCAGAGCCCAGTGCTGAGTGAACACTGGAGAGCAGCACGAAGTGAACATCAGATCCCAGTAGTGAGTGAACACTGGAGAGCAGCACGAAGTGAACATCAGAGCCCAGTACTGAGTGAATACTGGACAGCAGCAGGAAGTGAAAATCAGAGCCCAGTACTGAGTGAACACTGGAGAACAGCACGAAGTGAAAATCAGAGCCCAGTACTGAGTGAACACTGGATTGCAGCACGAAGTGAACATCAGAGCCCAGTACTGAGTGAACACTGGGTAGCAGCCCGAAGTGAACATCAGAGCCCAGTACTGAGTGAACACTGGAGAGCAGTACGAAGTGAACATCAGAGCCCAGTACCGAGTGAACACGAGAGAGCAGCACGAAGTGAACATCAGAGCCCAGTACTGAGTGAACACTGGAGAGCAGCACGAAGTGAACATCAGAGCACAGTCCTGAGTGAACACTGGAGTGCAGCACGAAGTGAACATCAGAGCCCAGTACTGAGTGAACAGTGGAGAGCAGCAGGAAGTGAGCATCAGAGCCTAGTAGTGAGTGAACACTGGAGAGCAGCACGAAGTGAACATCAGAGCCCAGTACTGAGTGAACACTGGAGAGCAGCACGAAGTGAACATCAGATCCCAGTAGTGAGTGAACACTGGAGAGCAGCACGAAGTGAACATCAGAGCCCAGTACTGAGTGAATACTGGACAGCAGCAGGAAGTGAAAATCAGAGCCCAGTACTGAGTGAACACTGGAGAACAGCACGAAGTGAAAATCAGAGCCCAGTACTGAGTGAACACTGGATTGCAGCACGAAGTGAACATCAGAGCCCAGTACTGAGTGAACACTGGGTAGCAGCCCGAAGTGAACATCAGAGCCCAGTACTGAGTGAACACTGGAGAGCAGTACGAAGTGAACATCAGAGCCCAGTACCGAGTGAACACGAGAGAGCAGCACGAAGTGAACATCAGAGCCCAGTACTGAGTGAACACTGGAGAGCAGCACGAAGTGAACATCAGAGCACAGTCCTGAGTGAACACTGGAGTGCAGCACGAAGTGAACATCAGAGCCCAGTACTGAGTGAACAGTGGAGAGCAGCAGGAAGTGAGCATCAGAGCCTAGTAGTGAGTGAACACTGGAGAGCAGCACGAAGTGAACATCAGAGCCCAGTACTGAGTGAACACTGGAGGGCAGCACGATGTGAACATCAGAGCCCAGTACTGAGTAAATAATGGAGCGCAGCACAAAGTGATCATCAGAGCCCAGTACTGAGTGAAAACTGGAGAGCAGCACGAAGTGAACATCAGAGCCCGGTACTGAGTGAACACTGGAGAGCAGCACGAAGTGAACAACAGAGACCAGAATTGAGTGAACACTGAATCGCAGCACGAACTGAACATCAGAGCCCAGTTCTGAGTGAACACTGGAGAGCAGCACGATGTGAACATCAGAGCCCAGTACTGAGTGAACACTGTGTAAGAGCCCGAAGTGAACATCAGAGCCCAGTAGTGAGTGAACACTGGAGAGCAGGACGAAGTGAACATCAGAGCCCAGTAGTGAGTGAACACTGGAGAGCAGAACGAAGTTAACATCAGAGCCCAGTAGTGAGTGAACACTGGAGAGCAGAACGAAGTGAACATCAGAGCCCTGTACTGAGTGAACACTGGAGAGCAGAACGAAGTGAACATCAGAGCCCAGTAGTGAGTGAACACTGGAGAGCAGCAAGAAGTGAGCATCAGAGCCCAGTACGGAGTGAACACTGGAGAGCAGCACGAAGTGAACATCGGAGCCCAGTACTGAATGAACACAGGAGAGCAGCACGAAGTGAACATCAGAGCCCAGTACTGAGTGAGCACTGGAGAGCAGCACGAAGTGAACATCAGAGTCCAGTTCTGAGTGAACACTAGAGGGCAGCACAAAATGAAAATCAGAGCCCAGTACAGAGTGAACACTGGGTGCAGCACGAAGTGTACAATAGAGCCCAGCCCTGAATGAACACTTGAGAGCAGCACGAAGTGAACATCAGAGCCCAGTAGAGAGTGAACACTGGAGAGCAGCAGGAAGTGAACATCAGAGCTCAGTACTGAGTGAACACTGGAGCGCAGAACGAAGTGAACATCAGAGCCCTGTACTGAGTGAACACTGGAGAGCAGAACGAAGTGAACATCAGAGCCCAGTAGTGAGTGAACACTGGAGAGCAGCAAGAAGTGAGCATCAGAGCCCAGTACGGAGTGAACACTGGAGAGCAGCACGAAGTGAACATCGGAGCCCAGTACTGAATGAACACTGGAGAGCAGCACGAAGTGAACATCAGAGCCCAGTACTGAGTGAGCACTGGACAGCAGCACGAAGTGAACATCAGAGTCCAGTTCTGAGTGAACACTAGAGGGCAGCACAAAATGAAAATCAGAGCCCAGTACAGAGTGAACACTGGAGAGCAGCACGAAGTGTACAATAGAGCCCAGCCCTGAATGAACACTTGAGAGCAGCACGAAGTGAACATCAGAGCCCAGTAGAGAGTGAACACTGGAGAGCAGCACGAAGTGAACATCAGAGCTCAGTACTGAGTGATCACTGTGTAAGAGCCCGAAGTGAACATCAGAGCCCAGTAGTGAGTGAACACTGGAGAGCAGAACGAAGTGAACATCAGAGCCCAGTAGTGAGTGAACACTGGAGAGCAGAACGAAGTGAACATCAGAGCCCAGTAGTGAGTGAACACTGGAGAGCAGAACGAAGTGAACATCAGAGCCCTGTACTGAGTGAACACTGGAGAGCAGAACGAAGTGAACATCAGAGCCCAGTAGTGAGTGAACACTGGAGAGCAGCAAGAAGTGAGTATCAGAGCCCAGTACGGAGTGAACACTGGAGAGCAGCACGAAGTGAACATCGGAGCCCAGTACTGAATGAACACTGGAGAGCAGCACGAAGTGAACATCAGAGCCCAGTACTGAGTGAGCACTGGACAGCAGCACGAAGTGAACATCAGAGTCCAGTTCTGAGTGAACACTAGAGGGCAGCACAAAATGAAAATCAGAGCCCAGTACAGAGTGAACACTGGAGAGCCGCACGAAGTGTACAACAGAGCCCAGCCCTGAATGAACACTTGAGAGCAGCACGAAGTGAACATCAGAGCCCAGTAGAGAGTGAACACTGGAGAGCAGCACGAAGTGAACATCAGAGCTCAGTACTGAGTGAACACTGCAGAGCAGCACGAAGTGGACATCAGAGCCCAGTCCTGAGTGAACAATGGACAGTAGCACGAAGTGAATATCAGAGCCCAGTCCTGAGCGATGACTGGAGAGCAGCACGAAGTGAACATCAGAGCCCAGTACTGAGTGAATACTGGAGCGCAGCACGAAGTGATAATCAGAGCCCAGTACTGAGTGAACACTGGAGAGCAGCACGAAGTGCACATCAGAGCCCAGTACTGAGTGAACACTGGAGAGCAGCACGAAGTGAATATCAGAGCACAGTACTGAGTGAACACTGGAGAGCAGCACGAAGTGGACATCAGAGCCCAGTCCTGAGTGAACAGTGGAGAGTAGCACGAAGTGAATATCAGAGCCCAGTCCTGATTGAATACTGGAGAGCAGCACGAAGTGAACATCAGAGCCCAGTACTGAGTGAACACTGGAGAGCAGCCCGAACTGAACTACAGAGCCCAGTACTGAGTGAACACTGGAGTGCAGCACGAAGTGAACATCAGAGCACAGTCCTGAGTGAACACTGGAGTGCAGCACGAAGTGAACATCAGAGCCCAGTACTGAGTGAACAGTGGAGAGCAGCAGGAAGTGAGCATCAGAGCCTAGTAGTGAGTGAACACTGGAGAGCAGCACGAAGTGAACATCAGAGCCCAGTACTGAGTGAACACTGGAGTGCAGCACGATGTGAACATCAGAGCCCAGTACTGAGTAAATACTGGAGCGCAGCACAAAGTGATCATCAGAGCCCAGTACTGAGTGAAAACTGGAGAGCAGCACGAAGTGAACATCAGAGCCCAGTAGTGAGTGAACAC
Organism: Hypanus sabinus; assembly: GCF_030144855.1. Taxonomy (NCBI): domain Eukaryota; kingdom Metazoa; phylum Chordata; class Chondrichthyes; order Myliobatiformes; family Dasyatidae; genus Hypanus; species Hypanus sabinus. Next base: position 68,238,648 of record NC_082724.1, on the reverse strand, counting down.
TGGAGCGCAGCACAAAGTGAACATCTGAGCCCAGTACTGAGTGAACACTGGAGCGCAGCACAAAGTGATCATCAGAGCCCAGTACTGAGTGAACACTGGAGCGCAGCACAAAGTGAACATCTGAGCCCAGTACTGAGTGAACACTGGAGCGCAGCACAAAGTGATCATCAGAGCCCAGTACTCAGTGAACACTGGAGAGCAGCACGTAGAGAACAACAGAGCCCAGTCCTGAGTGAACACTGGAGAACAGTACGAACGGATCATCAGAGCCCAGTGCTGAGTGAACAGTGGAGAGCAGCACGAAGTGAACATCAGAGCCCAGTACTGAGTGAATACTGGAGAGCAGCAGGAAGTGAAAATCAGAGCCCAGTACTGAGTGAACTCTGGAGAACAGCACGAAGTGAAAATCAGAGCCCAGTACTGAGTGAATACTGGAGAGCAGCAGGAAGTGAAAATCAGAGCCCAGTACTGAGTGAACACTGGATAGCAGCACGAAGTGCACATCAGAGCGCAGTACTGAGTGAACACCGGAGAGCAGCACGAAGTGCACATCAGAGCGCAGTACTGAGTGAACACCGGAGAGCAGCACGAAGTGCACATCAGAGCCCAGTCCTGAGTGAACACTGGAGAGCAGCACGAAGTGAACATCAGAGCTCAGTACTGAGTGAACACTGGGTAGCAGCCCGAAGTGAACATCAGAGCCCAGTGATGAGTGATCACCGGAGAGCAGCACGAAGTGAACATCAGAGCCCAATACTGAGTGAACACTGGAGAGCAGCACGAAGTGAACATCAGAGCCCAGTCCTGAGTGAACACTGGAGAGCAGCACGAAGTGAACATCAGAGCCCAGTACTGAGTGAACACTGGAGAGCAGCACGAAGTGAACATCAGAGCCCAGTAGTGAGTGAATACTGGAGAGCAGCACGAAGTGAACATCAGATCCCTGTATTGAGTGAAAACTGGAGAGCAGCACGACGTGAACATCAGATCCCAGTATTGAGTGAACAGTGGAGAGCAACACGAAGTGAACATCAGAGCCCAGTACTGAGTGAACACCGGAGAGCAGCACGATGTCAAAATCAGAGCCTAGCACTGAGTGAACACTGGAGAGCAGCACAAAGTGTACAATAGAGCCCAGCCCTGAAAGAACACTTGAGAGTAGCACGAAGTGAACATCAGAGCCCAGTAGTGAGTGAACACTGGAGAGCAGCACGAAGTGAACATCAGAGCTCAGTACTGAGTGAACACTGGAGAGCAGCACGAAGTGGACATCAGAGCCCAGTCCTGAGTGAACAATGGAGAGTAGCACTAAGTGAATATCAGAGCCCAGTCCTGAGCGATCACTGGAGAGCAGCACGAAGTGAACATCAGAGCCCAGTACTGAGTGAACACTGGAGCGCAGCACGAAGTGATAATCAGAGCCCAGTACTGAGTGAACACTGGAGAGCAGCACGAAGTGCACATCAGAGCCCAGTACTGAGTGAACACTGGAGAGCAGCACGAAGTGAACATCAGAGCTCAGTAGTGAGTGAACACTGGAGAGCAGCACGAAGTGGACATCAGAGCCCAGTCCTGAGTGAACAGTGGAGAGTAGCACGAAGTGAATATCAGAGCCCAGTACTGAGTGAACACTGGAGAGCCCCACGAACTGAACTACAGAGCCCAGTACTGAGTGAACACTGGAGTGCAGCACGAAGTGAACATCAGAGCACAGTCCTGAGTGAACACTGGAGAGCAGCACGAAGTGAACATCAGAGCCCAGTACTGAGTGAACAGTGGAGAGCCCCAGGAAGTGAACATCAGAGCCTAGTAGTGAGTGAACACTGGAGAGCAGCACGAAGTGAACATCAGAGCCCAGTACTGAGTGAACACTGGAGGGCAGCACGATGTGAACATCAGAGCCCAGTACTGAGTAAACACTGGAGCGCAGCACGAAGTGAACATCTTAGCCCAGTACTGAGTGAATACTGGAGAGCAGCAGGAAGTGAAAATCAGAGCCCAGTACTGAGTGAACTCTGGAGAACAGCACGAAGTAAAAATCAGAGCCCAGTACTGAGTGAACACTGGATAGCAGCACGAAGTGAACATCATAGCTCAGTACTGAGTGAAGACTGGGTAGCAGCCCGAAGTGAAAATCAGAGCCCAGTCCTGAGTGAACACTGGAGAGCAGCACGAAGTGAACATCAGAGCCCAGTACTGAGTGAACACTGGAGAGCAGCACGAAGTGAACATCAGAGCCCAGTACTGAGTGAACACTGGAGAGCAGCACGAATTGAACATCAGAGCCCAGTAGTGAGTGAATACTGGAGAGCAGCACGAAGTGGACATCAGAGCCCAGTACTGAGTGAACACTGGAGAGCAGCACGAAGTGATAATCAGAGCCCAGTACTGAGTGAACACTGGAGAGCAGAACGAAGTGCACATCAGAGCCCAGTACTGAGTGAACACTGGAGAGCAGCACGAAGTGAACATCAGAGCTCAGTACTGAGTGAACACTGGAGAGCAGCACGAAGTGGACATCAGAGCCCAGTCCTGAGTGAACAGTGGGGAGTAGCACGAAGTGAATATCAGAGCCCAGTCCTGAGTGAACACTGGAGAGCAGCACGAAGTGAACATCAGAGCCCAGTACTGAGTGAACACTGGAGAGCAGCACGAAGTGAACATCAGAGCTCAGTACTGAGTGAACACTGGAGAGCAGAACGAAGTGAACATCAGAGCCCTGTTCTGAGTGAACACTGGAGAGCAGAACGAAGTGAACATCAGAGCCCAGTAGTGAGTGAACACTGGAGAGCAGCAAGAAGTGAGCATCAGAGCCCAGTACGGAGTGAACACTGGAGAGCAGCACGAAGTGAACATCGGAGCCCAGTACTGAATGAACACTGGAGAGCAGCACGAAGTGAACATCAGAGCCCAGTACTGAGTGAGCACTGGACAGCAGCACGAAGTGAACATCAGAGTCCAGTTCTGAGTGAACACTAGAGGGCAGCACAAAATGAAAATCAGAGCCCAGTACAGAGTGAACACTGGAGAGCAGCACGAAGTGTACAATAGAGCCCAGCCCTGAATGAACACTTGAGAGCAGCACGAAGTGAACATCAGAGCCCAGTAGAGAGTTAACACTGGAGAGCAGCACGAAGTGAACATCAGAGCTCAGTACTGAGTGAACACTGGAGAGCAGCACGAAGTGGACATCAGAGCCCAGTCCTGAGTGAACAATGGACAGTAGCACGAAGTGAATATCAGAGCCCAGTCCTGAGCGATGACTGGAGAGCAGCACGAAGTGAACATCAGAGCCCAGTACTGAGTGAATACTGGAGCGCAGCACGAAGTGATAATCAGAGCCCAGTACTGAGTGAACACTGGAGAGCAGCACGAAGTGCACATCAGAGCCCAGTACTGAGTGAACACTGGAGAGCAGCACGAAGTGAATATCAGAGCACAGTACTGAGTGAACACTGGAGAGCAGCACGAAGTGGACATCAGAGCCCAGTCCTGAGTGAACAGTGGAGAGTAGCACGAAGTGAATATCAGAGCCCAGTCCTGATTGAATACTGGAGAGCAGCACGAAGTGAACATCAGAGCCCAGTACTGAGTGAACACTGGAGAGCAGCCCGAACTGAACTACAGAGCCCAGTACTGAGTGAACACTGGAGTGCAGCACGAAGTGAACATCAGAGCACAGTCCTGAGTGAACACTGGAGTGCAGCACGAAGTGAACATCAGAGCCCAGTACTGAGTGAACAGCGGAGAGCAGCAGGAAGTGAGCATCAGAGCCTAGTAGTGAGTGAACACTGGAGAGCAGCACGAAGTGAACATCAGAGCCCAGTACTGAGTGAACACTGGAGGGCAGCACGATGTGAACATCAGAGCCCAGTACTGAGTAAATACTGGAGCGCAGCACAAAGTGATCATCAGAGCCCAGTACTGAGTGAAAACTGGAGAGCAGCACGAAGTGAACATCAGAGCCCAGTAGTGAGTGAACACTGGAGCGCAGCACAAAGTGAACATCTGAGCCCAGTACTGAGTGAACACTGGAGCGCAGCACAAAGTGAACATCTGAGCCCAGTACTGAGTGAACACTGGAGCGCAGCACAAAGTGATCATCAGAGCCCAGTACTCAGTGAACACTGGAGAGCAGCACGTAGAGAACAACAGAGCCCAGTCCTGAGTGAACACTGGAGAACAGTACGAACGGATCATCAGAGCCCAGTGCTGAGTGAACAGTGGAGAGCAGCACGAAGTGAACATCAGAGCCCAGTACTGAGTGAACACTGGAGAGCAGCAGGAAGTGAAAATCAGAGCCCAGTACTGAGTGAACTCTGGAGAACAGCACGAAGTGAAAATCAGAGCCCAGTACTGAGTGAACACTGGATAGCAGCACGAAGTGCACATCAGAGCGCAGTACTGAGTGAACACCGGAGAGCAGCACGAAGTGCACATCAGAGCGCAGTACTGAGTGAACACCGGAGAGCAGCACGAAGTGCACATCAGAGCCCAGTCCTGAGTGAACACTGGAGATCAGCACGAAGTGAACATCAGAGCCCAGTACTGAGTGAACACTGGGTATCAGCCCGAAGTTAACATCAGAGCCCAGTGATGAGTGATCACCGGAGAGCAGCCCGAAGTGAACATCAGAGCCCAGTAATGAGTGATCACCGGAGAGCAGCACGAAGTGAACATCAGAGCCCAGTACTGAGTGAACACTGGAGAGCAGCACGAAGTGAACATCAGAGCCCAGTCCTGAGTGAACACTGGAGAGCAGCACGAAGTGAACATCAGAGCCCAGTACTGAGTGAACACTGGAGAGCAGCACGAAGTGAACATCAGAGCCCAGTAGTGAGTGAATACTGGAGAGCAGCACGAAGTGAACATCAGATCCCTGTATTGAGTGAAAACTGGAGAGCAGCACGACGTGAACATCAGATCCCAGTATTGAGTGAACAGTGGAGAGCAACACGAAGTGAACATCAGAGCACAGTACTGAGTGAACACTGGAGAGCAGCACGAAGTGGACATCAGAGCCCAGTCCTGAGTGAACAGTGGAGAGTAGCACGAAGTGAATATCAGAGCCCAGTCCTGATTGAATACTGGAGAGCAGCACGAAGTGAACATCAGAGCCCAGTACTGAGTGAACACTGGAGAGCAGCCCGAACTGAACTACAGAGCCCAGTACTGAGTGAACACTGGAGTGCAGCACGAAGTGAACATCAGAGCACAGTCCTGAGTGAACACTGGAGTGCAGCACGAAGTGAACATCAGAGCCCAGTACTGAGTGAACAGTGGAGAGCAGCAGGAAGTGAGCATCAGAGCCTAGTAGTGAGTGAACACTGGAGAGCAGCACGAAGTGAACATCAGAGCCCAGTACTGAGTGAACACTGGAGGGCAGCACGATGTGAACATCAGAGCCCAGTACTGAGTAAACACTGGAGCGCAGCACAAAGTGAACATCTGAGCCCAGTACTGAGTGAACACTGGAGCGCAGCACAAAGTGATCATCAGAGCCCAGTACTGAGTGAACACTGGAGCGCAGCAGAAAGTGAACATCTGAGCCCAGTACTGAGTGAACACTGGAGCGCAGCACAAAGTGATCATCAGAGCCCATTACTCAGTGAACACTGGAGAGCAGCACGTAGAGAAAAACAGAGCCCAGTCCTGAGTGAACACTGGAGAACAGTACGAACGGATCATCAGAGCCCAGTGCTGAGTGAACACTGGAGAGCAGCACGAAGTGAACATCAGAGCCCAGTAGTGAGTGAACAGTGGAGAGCAACACGAAGTGAACATCAGAGCACAGTACTGAGTGAACACTGGAGAGCAGCACGAAGTGGACATCAGAGCCCAGTCCTGAGTGAACAGTGGAGAGTAGCACGAAGTGAATATCAGAGCCCAGTCCTGATTGAATACTGGAGAGCAGCACGAACTGAACATCAGAGCCCAGTACTGAGTGAACACTGGAGAGCAGCCCGAACTGAACTACAGAGCCCAGTACTGAGTGAACACTGGAGTGCAGCACGAAGTGAACATCAGAGCACAGTCCTGAGTGAACACTGGAGTGCAGCACGAAGTGAACATCAGAGCCCAGTACTGAGTGAACAGTGGAGAGCAGCAGGAAGTGAGCATCAGAGCCTAGTAGTGAGTGAACACTGGAGAGCAGCACGAAGTGAACATCAGAGCCCAGTACTGAGTGAACACTGGAGGGCAGCACGATGTGAACATCAGAGCCCAGTACTGAGTAAATACTGGAGCGCAGCACAAAGTGATCATCAGAGCCCAGTACTGAGTGAAAACTGGAGAGCAGCACGAAGTGAACATCAGAGCCCAGTAGTGAGTGAACACTGGAGCGCAGCACAAAGTGAACATCTGAGCCCAGTACTGAGTGAACACTGGAGCGCAGCACAAAGTGATCATCAGAGCCCAGTACTGAGTGAACACTGGAGCGCAGCAGAAAGTGATCATCAGAGCCCAGTACTCAGTGAACACTGGAGAGAAGCACGTAGAGAACAACAGAGCCCAGTCCTGAGTGAACACTGGAGAACAGTACGAACGGATCATCAGAGCCCAGTGCTGAGTGAACAGTGGAGAGCAGCACGAAGTGAACATCAGAGCCAAGTACTGAGTGAATACTGGAGAGCAGCAGGAAGTGAAAATCAGAGCCCAGTACTGAGTGAACTCTGGAGAACAGCACGAAGTGAAAATCAGAGCCCAGTACTGAGTGAACACAGGATAGCAGCACGAAGTGCACATCAGAGCGCAGTACTGAGTGAACACCGGAGAGCAGCACGAAGTGCACATCAGAGCGCAGTACTGAGTGAACACCGGAGAGCAGCACGAAGTGCACATCAGAGCCCAGTCCTGAGTGAACACTGGAGAGCAGCACGAAGTGAACATCAGAGCTCAGTACTGAGTGAACACTGGGTAGCAGCCCGAAGTGAACATCAGAGCCCAGTGATGAGTGATCACCGGAGAGCAGCCCGAAGTGAACATCAGAGCCCAGTAATGAGTGATCACCGGAGAGCAGCACGAAGTGAACATCAGAGCCCAGTACTGAGAGAACACTGGAGAGCAGCACGAAGTGAACATCAGAGCCCAGTCCTGAGTGAACACTGGAGAGCAGCACGAAGTGAACATCAGAGCCCAGTACTGAGTGAACACTGGAGAGCAGCACGAAGTGAACATCAGAGCCCAGTAGTGAGTGAATACTGGAGAGCAGCACGAAGTGAACATCAGATCCCTGTATTGAGTGAAAACTGGAGAGCAGCACGACGTGAACATCAGATCCCAGTATTGAGTGAACAGTGGAGAGCAACACGAAGTGAACATCAGAGCCCAGTACTGAGTGAACACCGGAGAGCAGCACGATGTCAAAATCAGAGCCTAGCACTGAGTGAACACTGGAGAGCAGCACGAAGTGTACAATAGAGCCCAGCCCTGAAAGAACACTTGAGAGTAGCACGAAGTGAACATCAGAGCCCAGTAGTGAGTGAACACTGGAGAGCAGCACGAAGTGAACATCAGACCTCAGTACTGAGTGAACACTGGAGAGCAGCACGAAGTGGACATCAGAGCCCAGTCCTGAGTGAACAATGGAGAGTAGCACTAAGTGAATATCAGAGCCCAGTCCTGAGCGATCACTGGAGAGCAGCAGGAAGTGAAAATCAGAGCCCAGTACTGAGTGAACTCTGGAGAACAGCACGAAGTGAAAATCAGAGCCCAGTACTGAGTGAACACTGGATAGCAGCACGATGTGAACATCATAGCTCAGTACTGAGTGAACACTGGAGGGCAGCACGAAGTGAACATCAGAGCCCAGTACTGAGTGAACACTGGAGAGCAGCACGAATTGAACATCAGAGCCCAGTAGTGAGTGAATACTGGAGAGCAGCACGAAGTGGACATCAGAGCCCAGTACTGAGTGAACACTGGAGAGCAGCACGAAGTGATAATCAGAGCCCAGTACTGAGTGAACACTGGAGAGCAGAACGAAGTGCACATCAGAGCCCAGTACTGTGTGAACACTGGAGAGCAGCACGAAGTGAACATCAGAGATCAGTACTGAGTGAACACTGGAGAGCAGAACGAAGTGGACATCAGAGCCCAGTCCTGAGTGAACAGTGGGGAGTAGCACGAAGTGAATATCAGAGCCCAGTCCTGAGTGAACACTGGAGAGCAGCACGATGTGAACATCAGAGCCCAGTACTGAGTGAACACTGGAGAGCAGCACGAACTGAACTACAGAGCCCAGTACTGAGTGAACACTGGAGTGCAGCACGAAGTGAACATCAGAGCACAGTCCTGAGTGAACACTGGAGAGCAGCAGGAATTGAACATCAGAGCCCAGTACTGAGTGAACAGTGGAGAGCAGCAGGAAGTGAACATCAGAGCCTAGTAGTGAGTGAACACTGGAGAGCAGCACGAAGTGAACATCAGCGCCCAGTACTGAGTGAACACTGGAGGGCAGCACGATGTGAACATCAGAGCCCAGTACTGAGTAAACACTGGAGCGCAGCACAAAGTGATCATCAGAGCCCAGTACTGAGTGATCACTGGAGCGCAGCACAAAGTGAACTTCTGAGCCCAGTACTGAGTGAACACTGGAGCGCAGAACAAAGTGATCATCAGAGCCCAGTACTCAGTGAACACTGCAGAGCAGCACGAAGAGAACAACAGAGCCCAGTCCTGAGTGAACACTGGAGAACAGTACGAACTGATCATCAGAGCCCAGTGCTGAGTGAACACTGGAGAGCAGCAGGAAGTGAAAATCAGAGCCCAGTGATGAGTGAAAACAGGATAGCAGCACGAAGTGAAAATCAGAGCTCGGTACTGAGTGAACACTGGGTAGCAGCCCGAAGTGAACATCAGAGCCCAGTGATGAGTGATCACCGGAGAGCAGCACGAAGTGCACATCAGAGCCCAGTCCTGAGTGAACACTGGAGAGCAGCACGAAGTGAACATCAGAGCCCAGTACTGAGTGAACACTGGAGAGCAGCACGGAGTGAACATCAGAGCCCAGTAGTGAGTGAACACTTGAGAGCAGCACGAAGTGAACATCAGAGCTCAGTACTGAGTGAACACTGGAGAGCAGCACGAAGTGGACATCAGAGCCCAGTACTGAGTGAACACTGGAGAGCAGCACGAAGTGATAATCAGAGCCCAGTACTGAGTGAACACTGGAGAGCAGCACGAAGTGATCATCAGAGCCCAGTACTGAGTGAACACTGGAGCGCAGCACAAAGTGAACATCTGAGCCCAGTACTGAGTGAACACTGGAGCGCAGAACAAAGTGATCATCAGAGCCCAGTACTCAGTGAACACTGGAGAGCAGCACGAAGAGAACAGCAGAGCACAGTCCTGAGTGAACACTGGAGAACAGTACAAACTGATCATCAGAGCCCAGTGCTGAGTGAACACTGGAGAGCAGCACGAAGTGAACATCAGAGCCCAGTACCGAGTGAACACTGGAGAGCAGCACGAAGTGAACATCAGAGCCCAGTACTGAGTTAATACTGGAGAGCAGCAGGAAGTGAAAATCAGAGCCCAGTACTGAGTGAACACCGGAGAGCAGCACGATGTCAAAATCAGAGCCTAGCACTGAGTGAACACTGGAGAGCAGCACGAAGTGAACATCAGAGCCCAGTAGTGAGTGAATACTGGAGAGCAGCACGAAGTGAACATCAGATCCCTGTATTGAGTGAACACTGGAGAGCAGCACGAAGTGAACATCAGAGCCCAGTACTGAGTGAACACTGGAGAGCAGCACGGAGTGAACATCAGAGCCCATTAGTGAGTGAACACTTGAGAGCAGCACGAAGTGAACATCAGAGCCCAGTAGTGAGTGAACACTGGAGAGCAGCACGAAGTGAACATCAGAGCTCAGTACTGAGTGAACACTGGAGAGCAGCACGAAGTGGACATCAGAGCCCAGTACTGAGTGAACACTGGAGAGCAGCACGAAGTGATAATCAGAGCCCAGTACTGAGTGAACACTGGAGAGCAGCACGAAGTGATCATCAGAGCCCAGTACTGAGTTAACACTGGAGCGCAGCACAAAGTGAACATCTGAGCCCAGTACTGAGTGAACACTGGAGCGCAGAACAAAGTGATCATCAGAGCCCAGTACTCAGTGAACACTGGAGAGCAGCACGAAGAGAACAACAGAGCACAGTCCTGAGTGAACACTGGAGAACAGTACAAACTGATCATCAGAGCCCAGTGCTGAGTGAACACTGGAGAGCAGCACGAAGTGAACATCAGAGCCCAGTACCGAGTGAACACTGGAGAGCAGCACGAAGTGAACATCAGAGCCCAGTACTGAGTGAATACTGGAGAGCAGCAGGAAGTGAAAATCAGAGCCCAGTACTGAGTGAACACCGGAGAGCAGCACGATGTCAAAATCAGAGCCTAGCACTGAGTGAACACTGGAGAGCAGCACGAAGTGAACATCAGAGCCCAGTAGTGAGTGAATACTGGAGAGCAGCACGAAGTGAACATCAGATCCCTGTATTGAGTGAATACTGGAGAGCAGCACGACGTGAACATCAGATCCCAGTATTGAGTGAACACTGGAGAGCAACACGAAGTGAACATCAGAGCCCAGTACTGAGTGAACACCGGAGAGCAGCTCGATGTCAAAATCAGAGCCTAGCACTGAGTGAACACTGGAGAGCAGCACGAAGTGTACAATAGAGCCCAGCTCTGAATGAACACTTGAGAGCAGCACGAAGTGAACATCAGAGCCCAGTAGTGAGTGAACACTGGAGAGCAGCACGAAGTGAACATCAGAGCTCAGTACTGAGTGAACACTGGAGAGCAGCACGAAGTGGACATCAGAGCCCAGTCCTGAGTGAACAATGGAGAGTAGCACTAAGTGAATATCAGAGCCCAGTCCTGAGCGATCACTGGAGAGCAGCACGAAGTGAACATCAGAGCCCAGTACTGAGTGAACACTGGAGCGTAGCACGAAGTGATAATCAGAGCCCAGTACTGAGTGAACACTGGAGAGCAGCACGAAGTGCACATCAGAGCCCAGTACTGAGTGAACACTGGAGAGCAGCACGAAGAGAACATCAGAGCACAGTACTGAGTGAACACTGGAGAGCAGCACGAAGTGGACATCAGAGCCCAGTCCTGAGTGAACAGTGGAGAGTAGCACGAAGTGAATATCAGAGCCCAGTCCTGAGTGAACACTGGAGAGCAGCACGAAGTGAACATCAGAGCCCAGTACTGAGTGAACACTGGAGAGCTGCACGAACTGAACTACAGAGCCCAGTACTGAGTGAACACTGGAGTGCAGCACGAAGTGAACATCAGAGCACAGTCCTGAGTGAACAGTGGAGAGCAGCACGAAGTGAACATCAGAGCCCAGTACTGAGTGAACAGTGGAGAGCAGCAGGAAGTGAACATCAGAGCCTAGTAGTGAGTGAACACTGGAGAGCAGCACGAAGTGAACATCAGAGCCCAGTACTGAGTGAATACTGGAGAGCAGCAGGAAGTGAAAATCAGTGCCCAGTACTGAGTGAACTCTGGAGAACAGCACGAAGTGAAAATCAGAGCCCAGTACTGAGTGAACACTGGATAGCAGCACGAAGTGAACATCAGAGCCCAGTACTGAGTGAAGACTGGGTAGCAGCCCGAAGTGAAAATCAGAGCCCAGTGATGAGTGATCACCGGAGAGCAGCACGAAGTGCACATCAGAGCCCAGTCCTGAGTGAACACTGGAGAGCAGCACGAAGTGAACATCAGAGCCCAGTACTGAGTGAACACTGGAGAGCAGCACGAATTGAACATCAGAGCCCAGTAGTGAGTGAATACTGGAGAGCAGCACGAAGTGAACATCAGATCCCTGTATTGAGTGAAAACTGGAGAGCAGCACGACGTGAACATCAGATCCCAGTATTGAGTGAACACTGGAGAGCAACACGAAGTGAACATCAGAGCCCAGTACTGAGTGAACACCGGAGAGCAGCACGATGTCAAAATCAGAGCCTAGCACTGAGTGAACACTGGAGAGCAGCACGAAGTGTACAATAGAGCCCAGCCCTGAATGAACACGTGAGAGCAGCACGAAGTGAACATCAGAGCCCAGTAGTGAGTGAACACTGGAGAGCAGCACGAAGTGAACATCAGAGCTCAGTACTGAGTGAACACTGGAGAGCAGCACGAAGTGGACATCAGAGCCCAGTACTGAGTGAACACTGGAGAGCTGCAAGAACTGAACTACAGAGCCCAGTACTGAGTGAACACTGGAGTGCAGCACGAAGTGAACATCAGAGTCCAGTTCTGAGTGAACACTAGAGGGCAGCACAAAATGAAAATCAGAGCCCTGTACTGAGTGAACACTGGAGTGCAGCACGAAGTGTACAATAGAGCCCAGCCCTGAATGAACACTTGAGAGCAGCACGAAGTGAACATCAGAGCCCAGTAGAGAGTGAATACTGGAGAGCAGCACGAAGTGAACATCAGAGCTCAGTACTGAGTGAACACTGGAGAGCAGCACGAAGTGGACATCAGAGCCCAGTCCTGAGTGAACAATGGACAGTAGCACGAAGTGAATATCAGAGCCCAGTCCTGAGCGATGACTGGAGAGCAGCACGAAGTGAACATCAGAGCCCAGTACTGAGTGAATACTGGAGCGCAGCACGAAGTGATAATCAGAGCCCAGTACTGAGTGAACACTGGAGAGCAGCACGAAGTGCACATCAGAGCCCAGTACTGAGTGAACACTGGAGAGCAGCACGAAGTGAATATCAGAGCTCAGTACTGAGTGAACACTGGAGAGCAGCACGAAGTGGACATCAGAGCCCAGTCCTGAGTGAACAGTGGAGAGTAGCACGAAGTGAATATCAGAGCCCAGTCCTGATTGAATACTGGAGAGCAGCACGAAGTGAACATCAGAGCCCAGTACTGAGTGAACACTGGAGAGCAGCACGAACTGAACTACAGAGCCCAGTACTGAGTGAACACTGGAGTGCAGCACGAAGTGAACATCAGAGCACAGTCCTGAGTGAACACTGGAGTGCAGCACGATGTGAACATCAGAGCCCAGTACTGAGTGAACAGTGGAGAGCAGCAGGAAGTGAGCATCAGAGCCTAGTAGTGAGTGAACACTGGAGAGCAGCACGAAGTGAACATCAGAGCCCAGTGCTGAGTGAACACTGGAGAGCAGCACGAAGTGAACTTGAGAGCCCAGTACTGAGTGAATACTGGAGAGCAGCAGGAAGTGAAAATCAGAGCCCAGTACTGAGTGAACTCTGGAGAACAGCACGATGTGAAAATCAGACCCAGTACTGAGTGAACACTGGATAGCAGCACGAAGTGCACATCAGAGCGCAGTACTGAGTGAACACCGGAGAGCAGCACGAAGTGCACATCAGAGCCCAGTCCTGAGTGAACACTGGAGAGCAGCACGAAGTGAACATCAGAGCTCAGTACTGAGTGAACACTGGGTAGCAGCCCGAAGTGAACATCAGAGCCCAGTGATGAGTGATCACCGGAGAGCAGCACGAAGTGAACATCAGAGCCCAGTACTGAGTGAACACTGGAGAGCAGCACGAAGTGAACATCAGAGCCCAGTCCTGAGTGAACACTGGAGAGCAGCACGAAGTGAACATCAGAGCCCAGTACTGAGTGAACACTGGAGAGCAGCACGAAGTGAACATCAGAGCCCAGTAGTGAGTGAATACTGGAGAGCAGCACGAAGTGAACATCAGATCCCTGTATTGAGTGAAAACTGGAGAGCAGCACGACGTGAACATCAGATCCCAGTATTGAGTGAACAGTGGAGAGCAACACGAAGTGAACATCAGAGCCCAGTACTGAGTGAACACCGGAGAGCAGCACGATGTCAAAATCAGAGCCTAGCACTGAGTGAACACTGGAGAGCAGCACGAAGTGTACAATAGAGCCCAGCCCTGAATGAACACTTGAGAGCAGCACGAAGTGAACATCAGAGCCCAGTAGTGAGTGAACACTGGCGAGCAGCACGAAGTGAACATCAGAGCTCAGTACTGAGTGAACACTGGAGAGCAGCACGAAGTGGACATCAGAGCCCAGTCCTGAGTGAACAATGGAGAGTAGCACTAAGTGAATATCAGAGCCCAGTCCTGAGCGATCACTGGAGAGCAGCACGAAGTGAACATCAGAGCCCAGTACTGAGTGAACACTGGAGCGCAGCACGAAGTGATAATCAGAGCCCAGTACTGAGTGAACACTGGAGAGCAGCACGAAGTGCACATCAGAGCCCAGTACTGAGTGAACACTGGAGAGCAGCACGAAGTGAACATCAGAGCTCAGTAGTGAGTGAACACTGGAGAGCAGCACGAAGTGGACATCAGAGCCCAGTCCTGAGTGAACAGTGGAGAGTAGCACGAAGTGAATATCAGAGCCCAGTCCTGAGTGAACACTGGAGAGCAGCACGAAGTGAACATCAGATCCCAGTACTGAGTGAACACTGGAGAGCTGCACGAACTGAACTACAGAGCCCAGTACTGAGTGAACACTGGAGTGCAGCACGAAGTGAACATCAGAGCACAGTCCTGAGTGAACACTGGAGAGCAGCACGAAGTGAACATCAGAGCCCAGTACTGAGTGAACAGTGGAGAGCAGCAGGAAGTGAACATCAGAGCCTAGTAGTGAGTGAACACTGGAGAGCAGTACGAAGTGAACATCAGAGCCCAGTACTGAGTAAACACTGGAGCGCAGCACGAAGTGAACATCTGAGCCCAGTACTGAGTGAATATTGGAGAGCAGCAGGAAGTGAAAATCAGAGCCCAGTACTGAGTGAACTCTGGAGAACAGCACGAAGTGAAAATCAGAGCCCAGTACTGAGTGAAGACTGGGTAGCAGCCCGAAGTGAAAATCAGAGCCCAGTCCTGAGTGAACACTGGAGAGCAGCACGACGTGAACATCAGAGCCCAGTCCTGAGTGAACACTGGAGAGCAGCACGAAGTGAACATCAGAGCCCAGTACTGAGTGAACACTGGAGAGCAGCACGAAGTGAACATCAGAGCTCAGTACTGAGTGAACACTGGAGAGCAGCACGAAGTGGACATCAGAGCCCAGTACTGAGTGAACACTGGAGAGCAGCACGAAGTGATAATCAGAGCCCAGTACTGAGTGAACACTGGAGAGCACAACGAAGTGCACATCAGAGCCCAGTACTGAGTGAACACTGGAGAGCAGCACGAAGTGAACATCAGAGCTCAGTACTGAGTGAACACTGGAGAGCAGCACGAAGTGGACATCAGAGCCCAGTCCTGAGTGAACAGTGGAGAGTAGCACGAAGTGAATATCAGAGCCCAGTCCTGAGTGAACACTGGAGAGCAGCACGAAGTGAACATCAGAGCCCAGTACTGAGTGAACACTGGAGAGCAGCACGAACTGAACTACAGAGCCCAGTACTGAGTGAACACTGGAGTGCAGCACGAAGTGAACATCAGAGCACAGTCCTGAGTGAACACTGGAGAGCAGCACGAAGTGAACATCAGAGCCCAGTACTGAGTGAACAGTGGAGAGCAGCAGGAAGTGAACATCAGAGCCTAGTAGTGAGTGAACACTGGAGAGCAGCACGAAGTGAACATCAGAGCCCAGTACTGAGTGAACACTGGAGGGCAGCACGATGTGAACATCAGAGCTCAGTACTGAGTAAACACTGGAGCGCAGCACAATGTGATCATCAGAGCCCAGTACTCAGTGAACACTGGAGAGCAGCACGAAGAGAACAACAGAGCACAGTCCTGAGTGAACACTGGAGAACTGATCATCAGAGCCCAGTGCTGAGTGAACACTGGAGAGCAGCACGAAGTGAACATCAGAGCCCAGTACCGAGTGAACACTGGAGAGCAGCACGAAGTGAACATCAGAGCCCAGTACTGAGTGAATACTGGAGAGCAGCAGGAAGTGAAAATCATAGCCCAGTACTGAGTGCACACCGGAGAGCAGCACGATGTCAAAATCAGAGCCTAGCACTGAGTGAAAACTGGAGAGCAGCACGAAGTGAACATCAGAGCCCAGTAGTGAGTGAATACTGGAGAGCAGCACGAAGTGAACATCAGATCCCTGTATTGAGTGAAAACTGGAGAGCAGCACGACGTGAACATCAGATCCCAGTATTGAGTGAACACTGGAGAGCAACACGAAGTGAACATCAGAGCCCAGTACTGAGTGAACACCGGAGAGCAGCACGATGTCAAAATCAGAGCCTAGCACTGAGTGAACACTGGAGAGCAGCACGAAGTGTACAATAGAGCCCAGCCCTGAATGAACACTTGAGAGCAGCACGAAGTGAACGTCAGAGCCCAGTAGTGAGTGAACACTGGAGAGCAGCACGAAGTGAACATCAGAGCTCAGTACTGAGTGAACACTGGAGAGCAGCACGAAGTGGACATCAGAGCCCAGTCCTGAGTGAACAATGGAGAGTAGCACTAAGTGAATAGCAGAGCCCAGTCCTGAGCGATCACTGGAGAGCAGCACGAAGTGAACATCAGAGCCCAGTACTGAGTGAACACTGGAGCGCAGCACGAAGTGATAATCAGAGCCCAGTACTGAGTGAACACTGGAGAGCAGCACGAAGTGCACATCAGAGCCCAGTACTGAGTGAACACTGGAGAGCAGCACGAAGTGAACATCAGAGCTCAGTAGTGAGTGAACACTGGAGAGCAGCACGAAGTGGACATCAGAGCCCAGTCCTGAGTGAACAGTGGAGAGTAGCACGAAGTGAATATCAGAGCCCAGTCCTGAGTGAACACTGGAGAGCAGCACGAAGTGAACATCAGAGCCCAGTACTGAGCGAACACTGGAGCGCAGCACAAAGTGAACATCTGAGCACAGTACTGAGTGAACACTGGAGCGCAGAACAAAGTGATCATCAGAGCCCAGTACTCAGTGAACACTGGAGTGCAGCACGAAGAGAACAACAGAGCACAGTCCTGAGTGAACACTGGAGAACAGTACAAACTGATCATCAGAGCCCAGTGCTGAGTGAACACTGGAGAGCAGCACGAAGTGAACATCAGAGCCCAGTACCGAGTGAACACTGGAGAGCAGCACGAAGTGAACATCAGAGCCCAGTACTGAGTGAATACTGGAGAGCAGCAGGAAGTGAAAATCAGAGCCCAGTACTGAGTGAACACCGGAGAGCAGCACGATGTCAAAATCAGAGCCTAGCACTGAGTGAACACTGGAGAGCAGCACGAAGTGAACATCAGAGCCCAGTAGTGAGTGAATACTGGAGAGCAGCACGAAGTGAACATCAGATCCCTGTATTGAGTGAAAACTGGAGAGCAGCACGACGTGAACATCAGATCCCAGTATTGAGTGAACACTGGAGAGCAACACGAAGTGAACATCAGAGCCCAGTACTGAGTGAACACCGGAGAGCAGCACGATGTCAAAATCAGAGCCTAGCACTGAGTGAACACTGGAGAGCAGCACGAAGTGTACAATAGAGCCCAGCCCTGAATGAACACTTGAGAGCAGCACGAAGTGAACATCAGAGCCCAGTAGTGAGTGAACACTGGAGAGCAGCACGTAGTGAACATCAGAGCTCAGTACTGAGTGAACACTGGAGAGCAGCACGAAGTGGACATCAGAGCCCAGTCCTGAGTGAACAATGGAGAGTAGCACTAAGTGAATATCAGAGCACAGTCCTGAGCGATCACTGGAGAGCAGCACGAAGTGAACATCAGAGCCCAGTACTGAGTGAACACTGGAGCGCAGCACGAAGTGATAATCAGAGCCCAGTACTGAGTGAACACTGGAGAGCAGCACGAAGTGCACATCAGAGCCCAGTACTGAGTGAACACTGGAGAGCAGCACGAAGTGAACATCAGAGCTCTGTAGTGAGTGAACACTGGAGAGCAGCACGAAGTGGACATCAGAGCCCAGTCCTGAGTGAACAGTGGAGAGTAGCACGAAGTGAATATCACAGCCCAGTCCTGAGTGAACACTGGAGAGCAGCACGAAGTGAACATCAGAGCCCAGTACTGAGTGAACACTGGAGAGCTGCACGAACTGAACTACAGAGCCCAGTACTGAGTGAACACTGGAGCGCAGCACAAAGTGAACATCTGAGCCCAGTACTGAGTGAACACTGGAGCGCAGAACAAAGTGATCATCAGAGCCCAGTACTCAGTGAACACTGGAGAGCAGCACGAAGAGAACAACAGAGCCCAGTCCTGAGTGAACACTGGAGAACAGTACGAACTGATCATCAGAGCCCAGTGTTGAGTGAACACTGGAGAGCAGCAGGAAGTGAACATCAGAGCCCAGTACTGAGTGAATACTGGAGAGCAGCAGGAAGTGAAAATCATAGCCCAGTACTGAGTGAACACCGGAGAGCAGCACGATGTCAAAATCAGAGCCTAGCACTGAGTGAACACTGGAGAGCAGCACGAAGTGAACATCAGAGCCCAGTAGTGAGTGAATACTGGAGAGCAGCACGAAGTGAACATCAGATCCCTGTATTGAGTGAAAACTGGAGAGCAGCACGACGTGAACATCAGATCCCAGTATTGAGTGAACACTGGAGAGCAACACGAAGTGAACATCAGAGCCCAGTAGTGAGTGAATACTGGAGAGGAGCACGAAGTGAACATCAGATCCCTGTATTGAGTGAAAACTGGAGAGCAGCACGACGTGAACATCAGATCCCAGTATTGAGTGAACACTGGAGAGCAACACGAAGTGAACATCAGAGCCCAGTACTGAGTGAACACCGGAGAGCAGCACGATGTCAAAATCAGAGCCTAGCACTGAGTGAACACTGGAGAGCAGCACGAAGTGTACAATAGAGCCCAGCCCTGAATGAACACTTGAGAGCAGCACGAAGAGAACGTCAGAGCCCAGTAGTGAGTGAACACTGGAGAGCAGCACGAAGTGAACATCAGAGCTCAGTACTGAGTGAACACTGGAGAGCAGCACGAAGTGGACATCAGAGCCCAGTCCTGAGTGAACAATGGAGAGTAGCACTAAGTGAATATCAGAGCCCAGTCCTGAGCGATCACTGGAGAGCAGCACGAAGTGAACATCAGAGCCCAGTACTGAGTGAACACTGGAGCGCAGCACGAAGTGATAATCAGAGCCCAGTACTGAGTGAACACTGGAGAGCAGCACGAAGTGCACATCAGAGCCCAGTACTGAGTGAACACTGGAGAGCAGCACGAAGTGAACATCAGAGCTCAGTAGTGAGTGAACACTGGAGAGCAGCACGAAGTGGACATCAGAGCCCAGTCCTGAGTGAACAGTGGAGAGTAGCACGAAGTGAATATCAGAGCCCAGTCCTGAGTGAACACTGGAGAGCAGCACGAAGTGAACATCAGAGCCCAGTACTGAGCGAACACTGGAGCGCAGCACAAAGTGAACATCTGAGCCCAGTACTGAGTGAACACTGGAGCGCAGAACAAAGTGATCATCAGAGCCCAGTACTCAGTGAACACTGGAGTGCAGCACGAAGAGAACAACAGAGCACAGTCCTGAGTGAACACTGGAGAACAGTACGAACTGATCATCAGAGCCCAGTGCTGAGTGAACACTGGAGAGCAGCACGAAGTGAACATCAGAGCCCAGTACCGAGTGAACACTGGAGAGCAGCACGAAGTGAACATCAGAGCCCAGTACTGAGTGAATACTGGAGAGCAGCAGGAAGTGAAAATCAGAGCCCAGTACTGAGTGAACACCGGAAAGCAGCACGATGTCAAAATCAGAGCCTAGCACTGAGTGAACACTGGAGAGCAGCACGAAGTGAACATCAGAGCCCAGTAGTGAGTGAATACTGGAGAGCAGCACGAAGTGAACATCAGATCCCTGTATTGAGTGAAAACTGGAGAGCAGCACGACGTGAACATCAGATCCCAGTATTGAGTGAACACTGGAGAGCAACACGAAGTGAACATCAGAGCCCAGTACTGAGTGAACACCGGAGAGCAGCACGATGTCAAAATCAGAGCCTAGCACTGAGTGAACACTGGAGAGCAGCACGAAGTGTACAATAGAGCCCAGCCCTGAATGAACACTTGAGAGCAGCACGAAGTGAACATCAGAGCCCAGTAGTGAGTGAACACTGGAGAGCAGCACGAAGTGAATATCAGAGCTCAGTACTGAGTGAACACTGGAGAGCAGCACGAAGTGGACATCAGAGCCCAGTCCTGAGTGAACAATGGAGAGTAGCACTAAGTGAATATCAGAGCACAGTCCTGAGTGAACACTGGAGAGCAGCACGAAGTGAACATCAGAGCCCAGTACTGAGTGAACACTGGAGAGCTGCACGAACTGAACTACAGAGCCCAGTACTGAGTGAACACTGGAGCGCAGCACAAAGTGAACATCTGAGCCCAGTACTGAGTGAACACTGGAGCGCAGAACAAAGTCATCATCAGAGCCCAGTACTCAGTGAACACTGGAGAGCAGCACGAAGAGAACAACAGAGCCCAGTCCTGAGTGAACACTGGAGAACAGTACGAACTGATCATCAGAGCCCAGTGCTGAGTGAACACTGGAGAGCAGCAGGAAGTGAACATCAGAGCCCAGTACTGAGTGAATACTGGAGAGCAGCAGGAAGTGAAAATCATAGCCCAGTACTGAGTGAACACCGGAGAGCAGCACGATGTCAAAATCAGAGCCTAGCACTGAGTGAACACTGGAGAGCAGCACGAAGTGAACATCAGAGCCCAGTAGTGAGTGAATACTGGAGAGCAGCACGAAGTGAACATCAGATCCCTGTATTGAGTGAAAACTGGAGAGCAGCACGACGTGAACATCAGATCCCAGTATTGAGTGAACACTGGAGAGCAACACGAAGTGAACATCAGAGCCCAGTACTGAGTGAACACCGGAGAGCAGCACGATGTCAAAATCAGAGCCTAGCACTGAGTGAACACTGGAGAGCAGCACGAAGTGTACAATAGAGCCCAGCCCTGAATGAACACTTGAGAGCAGCACGAAGTGAACGTCAGAGCCCAGTAGTGAGTGAACACTGGAGAGCAGCACGAAGTGAACATCAGAGCTCAGTACTGAGTGAACACTGGAGAGCAGCACGAAGTGGACATCAGAGCCCAGTCCTGAGTGAACAATGGAGAGTAGCACTAAGTGAATATCAGAGCCCAGTCCTGAGCGATCACTGGAGAGCAGCACGAAGTGAACATCAGAGCCCAGTACTGAGTGAACACTGGAGCGCAGCACGAAGTGATAATCAGAGCCCAGTACTGAGTGAACACTGGAGAGCAGCACGAAGTGCACATCAGAGCCCAGTACTGAGTGAACACTGGAGAGCAGCACGAAGTGAACATCAGAGCTCAGTAGTGAGTGAACACTGGAGAGCAGCACGAAGTGGACATCAGAGCCCAGTCCTGAGTGAACAGTGGAGAGTAGCACGAAGTGAATATCAGAGCCCAGTCCTGAGTGAACACTGGAGAGCAGCACGAAGTGAACATCAGAGCCCAGTACTGAGCGAACACTGGAGCGCAGCACAAAGTGAACATCTGAGCCCAGTACTGAGTGAACACTGGAGCGCAGAACAAAGTGATCATCAGAGCCCAGTACTCAGTGAACACTGGAGTGCAGCACGAAGAGAACAACAGAGCACAGTCCTGAGTGAACACTGGAGAACAGTACGAACTGATCATCAGAGCCCAGTGCTGAGTGAACACTGGAGAGCAGCACGAAGTGTACAATAGAGCCCAGCCCTGAATGAACACTTGAGAGCAGCACGAAGTGAACATCAGAGCCCAGTAGTGAGTGAACACTGGAGAGCAGCACGAAGTGAACATCAGAGCTCAGTACTGAGTGAACACTGGAGAGCAGCACGAAGTGGACATCAGAGCCCAGTCCTGAGTGAACAATGGAGAGTAGCACTAAGTGAATATCAGAGCACAGTCCTGAGCGATCACTGGAGAGCAGCACGAAGTGAACATCAGAGCCCAGTACTGAGTGAACACTGGAGCGCAGCACGAAGTGATAATCAGAGCCCAGTACTGAGTGAACACTGGAGAGCAGCACGAAGTGCACATCAGAGCCCAGTACTGAGTGAACACTGGAGAGCAGCACGAAGTGAACATCAGAGCTCAGTAGTGAGTGAACACTGGAGAGCAGCACGAAGTGGACATCAGAGCCCAGTCCTGAGTGAACAGTGGAGAGTAGCACGAAGTGAATATCACAGCCCAGTCCTGAGTGAACACTGGAGAGCAGCACGAAGTGAACATCAGAGCCCAGTACTGAGTGAACACTGGAGAGCTGCACGAACTGAACTACAGAGCCCAGTACTGAGTGAACACTGGAGCGCAGCACAAAGTGAACATCTGAGCCCAGTACTGAGTGAACACTGGAGCGCAGAACAAAGTGATCATCAGAGCCCAGTACTCAGTGAACACTGGAGAGCAGCACGAAGAGAACAACAGAGCCCAGTCCTGAGTGAACACTGGAGAACGGTACGAACTGATCATCAGAGCCCAGTGCTGAGTGAACACTGGAGAGCAGCAGGAAGTGAAAATCAGAGCCCAGTGATGAGTGAACACAGGATAGCAGCACGAAGTGAAAATCAGAGCTCAGTACTGAGTGAACACTGGGTAGCAGCCCGAAGTGAACATCAGAGCCCAGTGATGAGTGATCACCGGAGAGCAGCACGAAGTGAACATCAGAGCCCAGTAGTGAGTGAACACTGGAGAGCAGCACGAAGTGAACATCAGAGCTCAGTACTGAGTGAACACTGGAGAGCAGCACGAAGTGGACATCAGAGCCCAGTACTGAGTGAACACTGGAGAGCAGCACGAAGTGATAATCAGAGCCCAGTACTGAGTGAACACTGGAGAGCAGCACGAAGTGATCATCAGAGCCCAGTACTGAGTGAACACTGGAGCGCAGCACAAAGTGAACATCTGAGCCCAGTACTGAGTGAACACTGGAGCGCAGAACAAAGTGATCATCAGAGCCCAGTACTCAGTGAACACTGGAGAGCAGCACGAAGAGAACAACAGAGCACAGTCCTGAGTGAACACTGGAGAACAGTACGAACTGATCATCAGAGCCCAGTGCTGAGTGAACACTGGAGAGCAGCACGAAGTGAACATCAGAGCCCAGTACCGAGTGAACACTGGAGAGCAGCACGAAGTGAACATCAGAGCCCAGTACTGAGTGAATACTGGAGAGCAGCAGGAAGTGAAAATCATAGCCCAGTACTGAGTGAACACCGGAGAGCAGCACGATGTCAAAATCAAAGCCTAGCACTGAGTGAACACTGGAGAGCAGCACGAAGTGAACATCAGAGCCCAGTAGTGAGTGAATACTGGAGAGCAGCACGAAGTGAACATCAGATCCCTGTATTGAGTGAAAACTGGAGAGCAGCACGACGTGAACATCAGATCCCAGTATTGAGTGAACACTGGAGAGCAACACGAAGTGAACATCAGAGCCCAGTACTGAGTGAACACCGGAGAGCAGCACGATGTCAAAATCAGAGCCTAGCACTGAGTGAACACTGGAGAGCAGCACGAAGTGTACAATAGAGCCCAGCCCTGAATGAACACTTGAGAGCAGCACGAAGTGAACATCAGAGCCCAGTAGTGAGTGAACACTGGAGAGCAGCACGAAGTGAACATCAGAGCTCAGTACTGAGTGAACACTGGAGAGCAGCACGAAGTGGACTTCAGAGCCCAGTCCTGAGTGAACAATGGAGAGTAGCACTAAGTGAATATCAGAGCCCAGTCCTGAGCGATCACTGGAGAGCAGCACGAAGTGAACATCAGAGCCCAGTACTGAGTGAACACTGGAGCGCAGCACGAAGTGATAATCAGAGCCCAGTACTGAGTGAACACTGGAGAGCAGCACGAAGTGCACATCAGAGCCCAGTACTGAGTGAACACTGGAGAGCAGCACGAAGTGAACATCAGAGCTCAGTAGTGAGTGAACACTGGAGAGCAGCACGAAGTGGACATCAGAGCTCAGTCCTGAGTGAACAGTGGAGAGTAGCACGAAGTGAATATCAGAGCCCAGTCCTGAGTGAACACTGGAGAGCAGCACGAAGTGAACGTCAGAGCCCAGTACTGAGCGAACACTGGAGCGCAGCACAAAGTGAACATCTGAGCCCAGTACTGAGTGAACACTGGAGCGCAGAACAAAGTGATCATCAGAGCCCAGTACTCAGTGAACACTGGAGTGCAGCACGAAGAGAACAACAGAGCACAGTCCTGAGTGAACACTGGAGAACAGTACGAACTGATCATCAGAGCCCAGTGCTGAGTGAACACTGGAGAGTAGCACGAAGTGAACATCAGAGCCCAGTACCGAGTGAACACTGGAGAGCAGCACGAAGTGAACATCAGAGCCCAGTACTGAGTGAATACTGGAGAGCAGCAGGAAGTGAAAATCAGAGCCCAGTACTGAGTGAACACCGGAGAGCAGCACGATGTCAAAATCAGAGCCTAGCCCTGAGTGAACACTGGAGAGCAGCACGAAGTGAACATCAGAGCCCAGTAGTGAGTGAATACTGGAGAGCAGCACGAAGTGAACATCAGATCCCTGTATTGAGTGAAAACTGGAGAGCAGCACGACGTGAACATCAGATCCCAGTATTGAGTGAACACTGGAGAGCAACACGAAGTGAACATCAGAGCCCAGTACTGAGTGAACACCGGAGAGCAGCACGATGTCAAAATCAGAGCCTAGCACTGAGTGAACACTGGAGAGCAGCACGAAGTGTACAATAGAGCCCAGCCCTGAATGAACACTTGAGAGCAGCACGAAGTGAACATCAGAGCCCAGTAGTGAGTGAACACTGGAGAGCAGCACGAAGTGAACATCAGAGCTCAGTACTGAGTGAACACTGGAGAGCAGCACGAAGTGGACATCAGAGCCCAGTCCTGAGTGAACAATGGAGAGTAGCACTAAGTGAATATCAGAGCACAGTCCTGAGCGATCACTGGAGAGCAGCACGAAGTGAACATCAGAGCCCAGTACTGAGTGAACACTGGAGCGCAGCACGAAGTGATAATCAGAGCCCAGTACTGAGTGAACACTGGAGAGCAGCACGAAGTGCACATCAGAGCCCAGTACTGAGTGAACACTGGAGAGCAGCACGAAGTGAACATCAGAGCTCAGTAGTGAGTGAACACTGGAGAGCAGCACGAAGTGGACATCAGAGCCCAGTCCTGAGTGAACAGTGGAGAGTAGCACGAAGTGAATATCACAGCCCAGTCCTGAGTGAACACTGGAGAGCAGCACGAAGTGAACATCAGAGCCCAGTACTGAGTGAACACTGGAGAGCTGCACGAACTGAACTACAGAGCCCAGTACTGAGTGAACACTGGAGTGCAGCACGAAGTGAACATCAGAGCACAGTCCTGAGTGAACACTGGAGAGCAGCACGAAGTGAACATCAGAGCCCAGTACTGAGTGAACAGTGGAGAGCAGCAGGAAGTGAACATCAGAGCCTAGTAGTGAGTGAACACTGGAGAGCAGCACGAAGTGAACATCAGAGCCCAGTACTGAGTGAACACTGGAGGGCAGCACGATGTGAACATCAGAGCCCAGTACTGAGTAAACACTGGAGCGCAGCACGAAGTGAACATCAGAGCCCAGTACTGAGTGAACACTGGAGCGCAGCACAAAGTGAACATCTGAGCCCAGTACTGAGTGAACACTGGAGCGCAGAACAAAGTGATCATCAGAGCCCAGTACTCAGTGAACACTGGAGAGCAGCACGAAGAGAACAACAGAGCCCAGTCCTGAGTGAACACTGGAGAACTGTACGAAGTGAACATCAGGAGCCCAGTACTGAGTGTACACTGGAGAGCAGCACGAATTGAACATCAGAGCCCAGTAGTGAGTGAATACTGGAGAGCAGCACGAAGTGAACATCAGATCCCTGTATTGAGTGAAAACAGGAGAGCAGCACGACGTGAACATCAGATCCCAGTATTGAGTGAACAGTGGAGAGCAACACGAAGTGAACATCAGAGCCCAGTACTGAGTGAACACCGGAGAGCAGCACGATGTCAAAATCAGAGCCTAGCACTGAGTAAACACTGGAGCGCAGCACGAAGTGAACATCAGAGCCCAGTACTGAGTGAACACTGGAGCGCAGCACAAAGTGAACATCAGAGCTCAGTACTGAGTGAAGACTGGGTAGCAGCCCGTAGTGAAAATCAGAGCCCAGTGATGAGTGATCACCGGAGAGCAGCACGAAGTGCACATCAGAGCCCAGTCCTGAGTGAACACTGGAGAGCAGCACGAAGTGAACATCAGGAGCCCAGTACTGAGTGAACACTGGAGAGCAGCACGAATTGAACATCAGAGCCCAGTAGTGAGTGAATACTGGAGAGCAGCACGAAGTGAACATCAGATCCCTGTATTGAGTGAAAACAGGAGAGCAGCACGACGTGAACATCAGATCCCAGTATTGAGTGAACAGTGGAGAGCAACACGAAGTGAACATCAGAGCCCAGTACTGAGTGAACACCGGAGAGCAGCACGATGTCAAAATCAGAGCCTAGCACTGAGTGAACACTGGAGAGCAGCACGAAGTGTACAATAGAGCCCAGCCCTGAATGAACACTTGAGAGCAGCACGAAGTGAACATCAGAGCCCAGTAGTGAGTGAACACTGGAGAGCAGCACGAAGTGGACATCAGAGCCCAGTACTGAGTGAACACTGGAGAGCAGCACGAAGTGATAATCAGAGCCCAGTACTGAGTGAACACTGGAGAGCAGAACGAAGTGCACATCAGAGCCCAGTACTGAGTGAACACTGGAGAGCAGCACGAAGTGAACATCAGAGCTCAGTACTGAGTGAACACTGGAGAGCAGCACGAAGTGGACATCAGAGCCCAGTCCTGAGTGAACAGTGGAGAGTAGCACGAAGTGAATATCAGAGCCCAGTCCTGAGTGGACACTGGAGAGCAGCACGAAGTGAACATCAGAGCCCAGTACTGAGTGAACACTGGAGAGCAGCACGAACTGAACTACAGAGCCCAGTACTGAGTGAACACTGGAGTGCAGCACGAAGTGAACATCAGAGCACAGTCCTGAGTGAACACTGGAGAGCAGCACGAAGTGAACATCAGAGCCCAGTACTGAGTGAACAGAGGAGAGCAGCAGGAAGTGAACATCAGAACCTAGTAGTGAGTGAACACTGGAGAGCAGCACGAAGTGAACATCAGAGCCCAGTACTGAGTGAACACTGGAGGGCAGCACGATGTGAACATCAGAGCCCAGTACTGAGTAAACACTGGAGCGCAGCACAAAGTGATCATCAGAGCCCAGTACTGAGTGAACACTGGAGCGCAGCACAAAGTGAACATCTGAGCCCAGTACTGAGTGAACACTGGAGCGCAGAACAAAGTGATCATCAGAGCCCAGTACTCAGTGAACACTGGAGAGCAGCACGAAGAGAACAACAGAGCTCAGTCCTGAGTGAACACTGGAGAACAGTACGAACTGATCATCAGAGCCCAGTGCTGAGTGAACACTGGAGAGCAGCAGGAAGTGAAAATCAGAGCCCAGTACTGAGTGAACTCTGGAGAACAGCACGAAGTGAAAATCAGAGCCCAGTACTGAGTGAACACAGGATAGCAGCACGAAGTGAAAATCAGAGCTCAGTACTGAGTGAACACTGGGTAGCAGCCCGAAGTGAACATCAGAGCCCAGTAATGAGTGATCACCGGAGAGCAGCACGAAGTGCACATCAG
This sequence comes from Hypanus sabinus, assembly GCF_030144855.1. Classification (NCBI taxonomy): domain Eukaryota; kingdom Metazoa; phylum Chordata; class Chondrichthyes; order Myliobatiformes; family Dasyatidae; genus Hypanus; species Hypanus sabinus. The sequence continues at coordinate 68,210,981 of NC_082724.1, read as the reverse complement.
AGCCCAGTCCTGAGTGAACACTGGAGAGCAGCACGAAGTGAACATCAGAGCCCAGTACTGAGTGAACACTGGAGAGCAGCACGGAGTGAACATCAGAGCCCAGTAGTGAGTGAACACTTGAGAGCAGCACGAAGTGAACATCAGAGCCCAGTAGTGAGTGAACACTGGAGAGCAGCACGAAGTGAACATCAGAGCTCAGTACTGAGTGAACACTGGAGAGCAGCACGAAGTGGACATCAGAGCCCAGTACTGAGTGAACACTGGAGAGCAGCACGAAGTGATAATCAGAGCCCAGTACTGAGTGAACACTGGAGAGCAGCACGAAGTGCACATCAGAGCCCAGTACTGAGTGAACACTGGAGAGCAGCACGAAGTGAACATCAGAGCTCAGTACTGAGTGAACACTGGAGAGCAGCACGAAGTGGACATCAGAGCCCAGTCCTGAGTGAACAGTGGAGAGTAGCACGAAGTGAATATCAGAGCCCAGTCCTCAGTGAACACTGGAGAGCAGCACGAAGTGAAGATCAGAGCCCAGTACTGAGTGAACACTGGAGAGCAGCACGAACTGAACTACAGAGCCCAGTACTGAGTGAACACTGGAGTGCAGCACGAAGTGAACATCAGAGCACAGTCCTGAGTGAACACTGGAGAGCAGCACGAAGTGAACATCAGAGCCCAGTACTGAGTGAACAGTGGAGAGCAGCAGGAAGTGAACATCAGAGCCTAGTAGTGAGTGAACACTGGGGAGCAGCACGAAGTGAACATCAGAGCCCAGTACTGAGTGAACACTGGAGGGCAGCACGATGTGAACATCAGAGCCCAGTACTGAGTAAACACTGGAGCGCAGCACAAAGTGATCATCAGAGCCCAGTACTGAGTGAACACTGGAGCGCAGCACAAAGTGAACATCTGAGCCCAGTGCTGAGTGAACACTGGAGCGCAGAACAAAGTGATCATCAGAGCCCAGTACTCAGTGAACACTGGAGAGCAGCACGAAGAGAACAACAGAGCCCAGTCCTGAGTGAACACTGGAGAGCAGCACGAAGTGATCATCAGAGCCCAGTACCGAGTGAACACTGGAGAGCAGCACGAAGTGAACATCAGAGCCCAGTACTGAGTGAATACTGGAGAGCAGCAGGAAGTGAAAATCAGAGCCCAGTACTGAGTGAACACCGGAGAGCAGCACGATGTCAAAATCAGAGCCTAGCACTGAGTGAACACTGGAGAGCAGCACGAAGTGTACAATAGAGCCCAGCCCTGAATGAACACTTGAGAGCAGCACGAAGTGAACATCAGAGCCCAGTAGTGAGTGAACACTGGAGAGCAGCACGAAGTGAACATCAGAGCTCAGTACTGAGTGAACACTGGAGAGCAGCACGAAGTGGACATCAGAGCCCAGTCCTGAGTGAACAGTGGAGAGTAGCACGAAGTGAATATCACAGCCCAGTCCTGAGCGATCACTGGAGAGCAGCACGAAGTGGACATCAGAGCCCAGTCCTGAGTGAACAGTGGAGAGTAGCACGAAGTGAATATCAGAGCCCAGTACTGAGTGAACACTGGAGAACAGCACGAAGTGAACATCAGAGCCCAGTACTGAGTGAACACTGGAGAGCAGCACGAACTGAACTACAGAGCCCAGTACTGAGTGAACACTGGAGTGCAGCACGAAGTGAACATCAGAGCACAGCCCTGAGTGAACACTGGGTAGCAGCCCGAAGTGAACATCAGAGCCCAGTAATGAGTGATCACCGGAGAGCAGCACGAAGTGCACATCAGAGCCCAGTCCTGAGTGAACACTGGAGAGCAGCACGAAGTGAACATCAGAGCTCAGTACTGAGTGAACACTGGAGAGCAGCACGAAGTGAACTACAGAGCCCAGTACTGAGTGAACACTGGAGTGCAGCACGAAGTGAACATCAGAGCACAGTCCTGAGTGAACACTGGAGAGCAGCACGAAGTGAACATCAGAGCCCAGTACTGAGTGAACAGTGGAGAGCAGCAGGAAGTGAACATCAGAGCCTAGTAGTGAGTGAACACTGGAGAGCAGCACGAAGTGAACATCAGAGCCCATTACTGAGTGAACTCTGGAGGGCAGCACGATGTGAACATCAGAGCCCAGTACTGAGTAAACACTGGAGCGCAGCACAAAGTGATCATCAGAGCCTAGTACTGAGTGAACACTGGAGCGCAGCACAAAGTGTACAATAGAGCCCAGCCCTGAATGAACACTTGAGAGCAGCACGAAGTGAACATCAGAGCCCAGTAGTGAGTGAATACTGGAGAGCAGCAGGAAGTGAAAATCAGAGCCCAGTACTGAGTGAACACCGGAGAGCAGCACGATGTCAAAATCAGAGCCTAGCACTGAGTGAACACTGGAGAGCAGCACGAAGTGTACAATAGAGCCCAGCCCTGAATGAACACTTGAGAGCAGCACGAAGTGAACATCAGAGCCCAGTAGTGAGTGAACACTGGAGAGCAGCACGAAGTGAACATCAGAGCTCAGTACTGAGTGAACACTGGAGAGCAGCACGAAGTGGATATCAGAGCCCAGTCCTGAGTGAACAGTGGAGAGTAGCACGAAGTGAATATCAGAGCCCAGTCCTGAGCGATCACTGGAGAGCAGCACGAAGTGAAAATCAGAGCCCAGTACTGAGTGAACACTGGAGAGCAGCAGGAAGTGCACATCAGAGCCCAGTGCTGAGTGAACACTGGAGAGCATCACGAAGTGAACATCAGAGCTCAGTACTGAGTGAACACTGGAGAGCAGCACGAAGTGGACATCAGAGCCCAGTCCTGAGTGAACAGTGGAGAGTAGCACGAAGTGAATATCAGAGCCCAGTACTGAGTGAACACTGGAGAACAGCACGAAGTGAACATCAGAGCCCAGTACTGAGTGAACACTGGAGAGCAGCACGAACTGAACTACAGAGCCCAGTACTGAGTGAACACTGGAGTGCAGCACGAAGTGAACATCAGAGCACAGCCCTGAGTGAACACTGGAGAGCAGCACGAAGTGAACATCAGAGCCCAGTAGTGAGTGAACACTGGAGAGCAGCACGAAGTGAACATCAGAGCCCATTACTGAGTGAACTCTGGAGGGCAGCACGATGTGAACATCAGAGCCCAGTACTGAGTAAACACTGGAGCGCAGCACAAAGTGATCATCAGAGCCTAGTACTGAGTGAACACTGGAGCGCAGCACAAAGTGAACATCTGAGCCCAGTACTGAGTGAACACTGGAGCGCAGAACAAAGTGATCATCAGAGCCCAGTACTCAGTGAACACTGGAGAGCAGCACGAAGAGAACAACAGAGCCCAGTCCTGAGTGAACACTGGAGAGCAGCACGAAGTGAACATCAGAGCCCAGTACCGAGTGAACACTGGAGAGCAGCACGAAGTGAACATCAGAGCCCAGTACTGAGTGAACAGTGGAGAGCAGCAGGAAGTGAACATCAGAGCCTAGTAGTGAGTGAACACTGGGGAGCAGCACGAAGTGAATATCAGAGCCCAGTACTGAGTGAACACTGGAGGGCAGCACGATGTGAACATCAGAGCCCAGTACTGAGTAAACACTGGAGCGCAGCACAAAGTGATCATCAGAGCCCAGTACTCAGTGAACACTGGAGAGCAGCACAAAGTGAACATCTGAGCCCAGTCCTGAGTGAACACTGGAGAGCAGCACGAAGTGAACATCAGAGCCCAGTACCGAGTGAACACTGGAGAGCAGCACGAAGTGAACATCAGAGCCCAGTACTGAGTGAATACTGGAGAGCAGCAGGAAGTGAAAATCAGAGCCCAGTACTGAGTGAACACCGGAGAGCAGCACGATGTCAAAATCAGAGCCTAGCACTGAGTGAACACTGGAGAGCAGCACGAAGTGTACAATAGAGCCCAGCCCTGAATGAACACTTGAGAGCAGCACGAAGTGAACATCAGAGCCCAGTAGTGAGTGAACACTGGAGAGCAGCACGAAGTGAACATCAGAGCTCAGTACTGAGTGAACACTGGAGAGCAGCACGAAGTGGATATCAGAGCCCAGTCCTGAGTGAACAGTGGAGAGTAGCACGAAGTGAATATCAGAGCCCAGTCCTGAGCGATCACTGGAGAGCAGCACGAAGTGAAAATCAGAGCCCAGTACTGAGTGAACACTGGAGAGCAGCAGGAAGTGCACATCAGAGCCCAGTACTGAGTGAACACTGGAGAGCATCACGAAGTGAACATCAGAGCTCAGTACTGAGTGAACACTGGAGAGCAGCACGAAGTGGACATCAGAGCCCAGTCCTGAGTGAACAGTGGAGAGTAGCACGAAGTGAATATCAGAGCCCAGTACTGAGTGAACACTGGAGAACAGCACGAAGTGAACATCAGAGCCCAGTACTGAGTGAACACTGGAGAGCAGCACGAACTGAACTACAGAGCCCAGTACTGAGTGAACACTGGAGTGCAGCACGAAGTGAACATCAGAGCACAGCCCTGAGTGAACACTGGAGAGCAGCACGAAGTGAACATCAGAGCCCAGTACTGAGTGAACGCAGGAGAGCAGCACGAAGTGAACATCAGAGCCCAGTAGTGAGTGAACACTGGAGAGCAGCACGAAGTGAACATCAGAGCTCAGTACTGAGTGAACACTGGAGAGCAGCACGAAGTGGACATCAGAGCCCAGTACTGAGTGAACAGTGGAGAGCAGCACGAAGTGATAATCAGAGCCCAGTACTGAGTGAACACTGGAGAGCAGCACGAAGTGCACATCAGAGCCCAGTACTGAGTGAACACTGGAGAGCAGCACGAAGTGAACATCAGAGCTCAGTACTGAGTGAACACTGGAGAGCAGCACGAAGTGGACATCAGAGCCCAGTCCTGAGTGAACAGTGGAGAGTAGCACGAAGTGAATATCAGAGCCCAGTCCTCAGTGAACACTGGAGAGCAGCACGAAGTGAACATCAGAGCCCAGTACTGAGTGAACACTGGAGAGCAGCACGAACTGAACTACAGAGCCCAGTACTGAGTGAACACTGGAGTGCAGCACGAAGTGAACATCAGAGCACAGTCCTGAGTGAACACTGGAGAGCAGCACGAAGTGAACATCAGAGCCCAGTACTGAGTGAACAGTGGAGAGCAGCAGGAAGTGAACATCAGAGCCTAGTAGTGAGTGAACACTGGAGAGCAGCACGAAGTGAACATCAGAGCCCATTACTGAGTGAACTCTGGAGGGCAGCACGATGTGAACATCAGAGCCCAGTACTGAGTAAACACTGGAGCGCAGCACAAAGTGATCATCAGAGCCTAGTACTGAGTGAACACTGGAGCGCAGCACAAAGTGAACATCTGAGCCCAGTACTGAGTGAACACTGGAGCGCAGAACAAAGTGATCATCAGAGCCCAGTACTCAGTGAACACTGGAGAGCAGCACGAAGAGAACAACAGAGCCCAGTCCTGAGTGAACACTGGAGAGCAGCACGAAGTGAACATCAGAGCCCAGTACCGAGTGAACACTGGAGAGCAGCACGAAGTGAACATCAGAGCCCAGTACTGAGTGAACAGTGGAGAGCAGCAGGAAGTGAACATCAGAGCCTAGTAGTGAGTGAACACTGGGGAGCAGCACGAAGTGAATATCAGAGCCCAGTACTGAGTGAACACTGGAGGGCAGCACGATGTGAACATCAGAGCCCAGTACTGAGTAAACACTGGAGCGCAGCACAAAGTGATCATCAGAGCCCAGTACTGAGTGAACACTGGAGCGCAGCACAAAGTGAACATCTGAGCCCAGTGCTGAGTGAACACTGGAGCGCAGAACAAAGTGATCATCAGAGCCCAGTACTCAGTGAACACTGGAGAGCAGCACGAAGAGAACAACAGAGCCCAGTCCTGAGTGAACACTGGAGAGCAGCACGAAGTGAACATCAGAGCCCAGTACCGAGTGAACACTGGAGAGCAGCACGAAGTGAACATCAGAGCCCAGTACTGAGTGAATACTGGAGAGCAGCAGGAAGTGAAAATCAGAGCCCAGTACTGAGTGAACACCGGAGAGCAGCACGATGTCAAAATCAGAGCCTAGCACTGAGTGAACACTGGAGAGCAGCACGAAGTGTACAATAGAGCCCAGCCCTGAATGAACACTTGAGAGCAGCACGAAGTGAACATCAGAGCCCAGTAGTGAGTGAACACTGGAGAGCAGCACGAAGTGAACATCAGAGCTCAGTACTGAGTGAACACTGGAGAGCAGCACGAAGTGGACATCAGAGCCCAGTCCTGAGTGAACAGTGGAGAGTAGCACGAAGTGAATATCAGAGCCCAGTCCTGAGCGATCACTGGAGAGCAGCACGAAGTGAAAATCAGAGCCCAGTACTGAGTGAACACTGGAGAGCAGCAGGAAGTGCACATCAGAGCCCAGTACTGAGTGAACACTGGAGAGCATCACGAAGTGAACATCAGAGCTCAGTACTGAGTGAACACTGGAGAGCAGCACGAAGTGGACATCAGAGCCCAGTCCTGAGTGAACAGTGGAGAGTAGCACGAAGTGAATATCAGAGCCCAGTACTGAGTGAACACTGGAGAACAGCACGAAGTGAACATCAGAGCCCAGTACTGAGTGAACACTGGAGAGCAGCACGAACTGAACTACAGAGCCCAGTACTGAGTGAACACTGGAGTGCAGCACGAAGTGAACATCAGAGCACAGTCCTGAGTGAACACTGGAGAGCAGCACGAAGTGAACATCAGAGCCCAGTACTGAGTGAACAGTGGAGAGCAGCAGGAAGTGAACATCAGAGCCTAGTAGTGAGTGAACACTGGGGAGCAGCACGAAGTGAACATCAGAGCCCAGTACTGAGTGAACACTGGAGGGCAGCACGATGTGAACATCAGAGCCCAGTACTGAGTAAACACTGGAGCGCAGCACAAAGTGATCATCAGAGCCCAGTACTGAGTGAACACTGGAGCGCAGCACAAAGTGAACATCTGAGCCCAGTGCTGAGTGAACACTGGAGCGCAGAACAAAGTGATCATCAGAGCCCAGTACTCAGTGAACACTGGAGAGCAGCACGAAGAGAACAACAGAGCCCAGTCCTGAGTGAACACTGGAGAGCAGCACGAAGTGATCATCAGAGCCCAGTACCGAGTGAACACTGGAGAGCAGCACGAAGTGAACATCAGAGCCCAGTACTGAGTGAATACTGGAGAGCAGCAGGAAGTGAAAATCAGAGCCCAGTACTGAGTGAACACCGGAGAGCAGCACGATGTCAAAATCAGAGCCTAGCACTGAGTGAACACTGGAGAGCAGCACGAAGTGTACAATAGAGCCCAGCCCTGAATGAACACTTGAGAGCAGCACGAAGTGAACATCAGAGCCCAGTAGTGAGTGAACACTGGAGAGCAGCACGAAGTGAACATCAGAGCTCAGTACTGAGTGAACACTGGAGAGCAGCACGAAGTGGACATCAGAGCCCAGTCCTGAGTGAACAGTGGAGAGTAGCACGAAGTGAATATCACAGCCCAGTCCTGAGCGATCACTGGAGAGCAGCACGAAGTGAAAATCAGAGCCCAGTACTGAGTGAACACTGGAGAGCAGCAGGAAGTGCACATCAGAGCCCAGTGCTGAGTGAACACTGGAGAGCATCACGAAGTGAACATCAGAGCTCAGTACTGAGTGAACACTGGAGAGCAGCACGAAGTGGACATCAGAGCCCAGTCCTGAGTGAACAGTGGAGAGTAGCACGAAGTGAATATCAGAGCCCAGTACTGAGTGAACACTGGAGAACAGCACGAAGTGAACATCAGAGCCCAGTACTGAGTGAACACTGGAGAGCAGCACGAACTGAACTACAGAGCCCAGTACTGAGTGAACACTGGAGTGCAGCACGAAGTGAACATCAGAGCACAGCCCTGAGTGAACACTGGAGAGCAGCACGAAGTGAACATCAGAGCCCAGTACTGAGTGAACGCAGGAGAGCAGCACGAAGTGAACATCAGAGCCCAGTAGTGAGTGAACACTGGAGAGCAGCACGAAGTGAACATCAGAGCTCAGTACTGAGTGAACACTGGAGAGCAGCACGAAGTGGACATCAGAGCCCAGTACTGAGTGAACAGTGGAGAGCAGCACGAAGTGATAATCAGAGCCCAGTACTGAGTGAACACTGGAGAGCAGCACGAAGTGCACATCAGAGCCCAGTACTGAGTGAACACTGGAGAGCAGCACGAAGTGAACATCAGAGCTCAGTACTGAGTGAACACTGGAGAGCAGCACGAAGTGGACATCAGAGCCCAGTCCTGAGTGAACAGTGGAGAGTAGCACGAAGTGAATATCAGAGCCCAGTCCTCAGTGAACACTGGAGAGCAGCACGAAGAGAACAACAGAGCCCAGTCCTGAGTGAACACTGGAGAGCAGCACGAAGTGAACATCAGAGCCCAGTACCGAGTGAACACTGGAGAGCAGCACGAAGTGAACATCAGAGCCCAGTACTGAGTGAATACTGGAGAGCAGCAGGAAGTGAAAATCAGAGCCCAGTACTGAGTGAACACCGGAGAGCAGCACGATGTCAAAATCAGAGCCTAGCACTGAGTGAACACTGGAGAGCAGCACGAAGTGTACAATAGAGCCCAGCCCTGAATGAACACTTGAGAGCAGCACGAAGTGAACATCAGAGCCCAGTAGTGAGTGAACACTGGAGAGCAGCACGAAGTGAACATCAGAGCTCAGTACTGAGTGAACACTGGAGAGCAGCACGAAGTGGACATCAGAGCCCAGTCCTGAGTGAACAGTGGAGAGTAGCACGAAGTGAATATCAGAGCCCAGTCCTGAGCGATCACTGGAGAGCAGCACGAAGTGAAAATCAGAGCCCAGTACTGAGTGAACACTGGAGAGCAGCAGGAAGTGCACATCAGAGCCCAGTACTGAGTGAACACTGGAGAGCATCACGAAGTGAACATCAGAGCTCAGTACTGAGTGAACACTGGAGAGCAGCACGAAGTGGACATCAGAGCCCAGTCCTGAGTGAACAGTGGAGAGTAGCACGAAGTGAATATCAGAGCCCAGTACTGAGTGAACACTGGAGAACAGCACGAAATGAACATCAGAGCCCAGTACTGAGTGAACACTGGAGAGCAGCACGAAGTGAACATCAGAGCTCAGTACTGAGTGAACACTGGAGAGCAGCACGAAGTGGACATCAGAGCCCAGTCCTGAGTGAACAGTGGAGAGTAGCACGAAGTGAATATCAGAGCCCAGTCCTCAGTGAACACTGGAGAGCAGCACGAAGAGAACAACAGAGCCCAGTCCTGAGTGAACACTGGAGAGCAGCACGAAGTGAACATCAGAGCCCAGTACCGAGTGAACACTGGAGAGCAGCACGAAGTGAACATCAGAGCCCAGTACTGAGTGAATACTGGAGAGCAGCAGGAAGTGAAAATCAGAGCCCAGTACTGAGTGAACACCGGAGAGCAGCACGATGTCAAAATCAGAGCCTAGCACTGAGTGAACACTGGAGAGCAGCACGAAGTGTACAATAGAGCCCAGCCCTGAATGAACACTTGAGAGCAGCACGAAGTGAACATCAGAGCCCAGTAGTGAGTGAACACTGGAGAGCAGCACGAAGTGAACATCAGAGCTCAGTACTGAGTGAACACTGGAGAGCAGCACGAAGTGGACATCAGAGCCCAGTCCTGAGTGAACAGTGGAGAGTAGCACGAAGTGAATATCAGAGCCCAGTCCTGAGCGATCACTGGAGAGCAGCACGAAGTGAAAATCAGAGCCCAGTACTGAGTGAACACTGGAGAGCAGCAGGAAGTGCACATCAGAGCCCAGTACTGAGTGAACACTGGAGAGCATCACGAAGTGAACATCAGAGCTCAGTACTGAGTGAACACTGGAGAGCAGCACGAAGTGGACATCAGAGCCCAGTCCTGAGTGAACAGTGGAGAGTAGCACGAAGTGAATATCAGAGCCCAGTACTGAGTGAACACTGGAGAACAGCACGAAGTGAACATCAGAGCCCAGTACTGAGTGAACACTGGAGAGCAGCACGAACTGAACTACAGAGCCCAGTACTGAGTGAACACTGGAGTGCAGCACGAAGTGAACATCAGAGCACAGTCCTGAGTGAACACTGGAGAGCAGCACGAAGTGAACATCAGAGCCCAGTACTGAGTGAACGCAGGAGAGCAGCACGAAGTGAACATCAGAGCCCAGTAGTGAGTGAACACTGGAGAGCAGCACGAAGTGAACATCAGAGCTCAGTACTGAGTGAACACTGGAGAGCAGCACGAAGTGGACATCAGAGCCCAGTACTGAGTGAACAGTGGAGAGCAGCACGAAGTGATAATCAGAGCCCAGTACTGAGTGAACACTGGAGAGCAGCACGAAGTGCACATCAGAGCCCAGTACTGAGTGAACACTGGAGAGCAGCACGAAGTGAACATCAGAGCTCAGTACTGAGTGAACACTGGAGAGCAGCACGAAGTGGACATCAGAGCCCAGTCCTGAGTGAACAGTGGAGAGTAGCACGAAGTGAATATCAGAGCCCAGTCCTCAGTGAACACTGGAGAGCAGCACGAAGTGAACATCAGAGCCTAGTAGTGAGTGAACACTGAAGAGCAGCACGAAGTGAACATCAGAGCCCATTACTGAGTGAACTCTGGAGGGCAGCACGATGTGAACATCAGAGCCCAGTACTGAGTAAACACTGGAGCGCAGCACAAAGTGATCATCAGAGCCTAGTACTGAGTGAACACTGGAGCGCAGCACAAAGTGAACATCTGAGCCCAGTACTGAGTGAACACTGGAGCGCAGAACAAAGTGATCATCAGAGCCCAGTACTCAGTGAACACTGGAGAGCAGCACGAAGAGAACAACAGAGCCCAGTCCTGAGTGAACACTGGAGAGCAGCACGAAGTGAACATCAGAGCCCAGTACTGAGTGAACACTGGAGGGCAGCACGATGTGAACATCAGAGCCCAGTACTGAGTAAACACTGGAGCGCAGCACAAAGTGATCATCAGAGCCCAGTACTGAGTGAACACTGGAGCGCAGCACAAAGTGAACATCTGAGCCCAGTACTGAGTGAACACTGGAGCGCAGAACAAAGTGATCATCAGAGCCCAGTACTCAGTGAACACTGGAGAGCAGCACGAAGAGAACAACAGAGCTCAGTCCTGAGTGAACACTGGAGAACAGTACGAACTGATCATCAGAGCCCAGTGCTGAGTGAACACTGGAGAGCAGCAGGAAGTGAAAATCAGAGCCCAGTACTGAGTGAACTCTGGAGAACAGCACGAAGTGAAAATCAGAGCCCAGTACTGAGTGAACACAGGATAGCAGCACGAAGTGAAAATCAGAGCTCAGTACTGAGTGAACACTGGGTAGCAGCCCGAAGTGAACATCAGAGCCCAGTAATGAGTGATCACCGGAGAGCAGCACGAAGTGCACATCAGAGCCCAGTCCTGAGTGAACACTGGAGAGCAGCACGAAGTGAACATCAGAGCCCAGTACTGAGTGAACACTGGAGAGCAGCACGGAGTGAACATCAGAGCCCAGTAGTGAGTGAACACTTGAGAGCAGCACGAAGTGAACATCAGAGCCCAGTAGTGAGTGAACACTGGAGAGCAGCACGAAGTGAACATCAGAGCTCAGTACTGAGTGAACACTGGAGAGCAGCACGAAGTGGACATCAGAGCCCAGTACTGAGTGAACACTGGAGAGCAGCACGAAGTGATAATCAGAGCCCAGTACTGAGTGAACACTGGAGAGCAGCACGAAGTGCACATCAGAGCCCAGTACTGAGTGAACACTGGAGAGCAGCACGAAGTGAACATCAGAGCTCAGTACTGAGTGAACACTGGAGAGCAGCACGAAGTGGACATCAGAGCCCAGTCCTGAGTGAACAGTGGAGAGTAGCACGAAGTGAATATCAGAGCCCAGTCCTCAGTGAACACTGGAGAGCAGCACGAAGTGAAGATCAGAGCCCAGTACTGAGTGAACACTGGAGAGCAGCACGAACTGAACTACAGAGCCCAGTACTGAGTGAACACTGGAGTGCAGCACGAAGTGAACCTCAGAGCCCAGTACTGAGTGAACAGTGGAGAGCAGCAGGAAGTGAACATCAGAGCCTAGTAGTGAGTGAACACTGGGGAGCAGCACGAAGTGAACATCAGAGCCCAGTACTGAGTGAACACTGGAGGGCAGCACGATGTGAACATCAGAGCCCAGTACTGAGTAAACACTGGAGCGCAGCACAAAGTGATCATCAGAGCCCAGTACTGAGTGAACACTGGAGCGCAGCACAAAGTGAACATCTGAGCCCAGTGCTGAGTGAACACTGGAGCGCAGAACAAAGTGATCATCAGAGCCCAGTACTCAGTGAACACTGGAGAGCAGCACGAAGAGAACAACAGAGCCCAGTCCTGAGTGAACACTGGAGAGCAGCACGAAGTGAACATCAGAGCCCAGTACCGAGTGAACACTGGAGAGCAGCACGAAGTGAACATCAGAGCCCAGTACTGAGTGAATACTGGAGAGCAGCAGGAAGTGAAAATCAGAGCCCAGTACTGAGTGAACACCGGAGAGCAGCACGATGTCAAAATCAGAGCCTAGCACTGAGTGAACACTGGAGAGCAGCACGAAGTGTACAATAGAGCCCAGCCCTGAATGAACACTTGAGAGCAGCACGAAGTGAACATCAGAGCCCAGTAGTGAGTGAACACTGGAGAGCAGCACGAAGTGAACATCAGAGCCCAGTACTGAGTGAACACTGGAGAGCAGCACGAAGTGAACATCAGAGCTCAGTACTGAGTGAACACTGGAGAGCAGCACGAAGTGGACATCAGAGCCCAGTCCTGAGTGAACAGTGGAGAGTAGCACGAAGTGAATATCAGAGCCCAGTACTGAGTGAACACTGGAGAACAGCACGAAGTGAACATCAGAGCCCAGTACTGAGTGAACACTGGAGAGCAGCACGAACTGAACTACAGAGCCCAGTACTGAGTGAACACTGGAGTGCAGCACGAAGTGAACATCAGAGCACAGCCCTGAGTGAACACTGGAGAGCAGCACGAAGTGAACATCAGAGCCCAGTACTGAGTGAACGCAGGAGAGCAGCACGAAGTGAACATCAGAGCCCAGTAGTGAGTGAACACTGGAGAGCAGCACGAAGTGAACATCAGAGCTCAGTACTGAGTGAACACTGGAGAGCAGCACGAAGTGGACATCAGAGCCCAGTACTGAGTGAACAGTGGAGAGCAGCACGAAGTGATAATCAGAGCCCAGTACTGAGTGAACACTGGAGAGCAGCACGAAGTGCACATCAGAGCCCAGTACTGAGTGAACACTGGAGAGCAGCACGAAGTGAACATCAGAGCTCAGTACTGAGTGAACACTGGAGAGCAGCACGAAGTGGACATCAGAGCCCAGTCCTGAGTGAACAGTGGAGAGTAGCACGAAGTGAATATCAGAGCCCAGTCCTCAGTGAACACTGGAGAGCAGCACGAACTGAACTACAGAGCCCAGTACTGAGTGAACACTGGAGAGCAGCACGAACTGAACTACAGAGCCCAGTACTGAGTGAACACTGGAGTGCAGCACGAAGTGAACATCAGAGCACAGTCCTGAGTGAACACTGGAGAGCAGCACGAAGTGAACATCAGAGCCCAGTACTGAGTGAACAGTGGAGAGCAGCAGGAAGTGAACATCAGAGCCCAGTAGTGAGTGAACACTGGAGAGCAGCACGAAGTGAACATCAGAGCCCATTACTGAGTGAACTCTGGAGGGCAGCACGATGTGAACATCAGAGCCCAGTACTGAGTAAACACTGGAGCGCAGCACAAAGTGATCATCAGAGCCTAGTACTGAGTGAACACTGGAGCGCAGCACAAAGTGAACATCTGAGCCCAGTACTGAGTGAACACTGGAGCGCAGAACAAAGTGATCATCAGAGCCCAGTACTCAGTGAACACTGGAGAGCAGCACGAAGAGAACAACAGAGCCCAGTCCTGAGTGAACACTGGAGAGCAGCACGAAGTGAACATCAGAGCCCAGTACCGAGTGAACACTGGAGAGCAGCACGAAGTGAACATCAGAGCCCAGTACTGAGTGAACAGTGGAGAGCAGCAGGAAGTGAACATCAGAGCCTAGTAGTGAGTGAACACTGGGGAGCAGCACGAAGTGAATATCAGAGCCCAGTACTGAGTGAACACTGGAGGGCAGCACGATGTGAACATCAGAGCCCAGTACTGAGTAAACACTGGAGCGCAGCACAAAGTGATCATCAGAGCCCAGTACTGAGTGAACACTGGAGCGCAGCACAAAGTGAACATCTGAGCCCAGTGCTGAGTGAACACTGGAGCGCAGAACAAAGTGATCATCAGAGCCCAGTACTCAGTGAACACTGGAGAGCAGCACGAAGAGAACAACAGAGCCCAGTCCTGAGTGAACACTGGAGAGCAGCACGAAGTGAACATCAGAGCCCAGTACCGAGTGAACACTGGAGAGCAGCACGAAGTGAACATCAGAGCCCAGTACTGAGTGAATACTGGAGAGCAGCAGGAAGTGAAAATCAGAGCCCAGTACTGAGTGAACACCGGAGAGCAGCACGATGTCAAAATCAGAGCCTAGCACTGAGTGAAGACTGGAGAGCAGCACGAAGTGTACAATAGAGCCCAGCCCTGAATGAACACTTGAGAGCAGCACGAAGTGAACATCAGAGCCCAGTAGTGAGTGAACACTGGAGAGCAGCACGAAGTGAACATCAGAGCTCAGTACTGAGTGAACACTGGAGAGCAGCACGAAGTGGATATCAGAGCCCAGTCCTGAGTGAACAGTGGAGAGTAGCACGAAGTGAATATCAGAGCCCAGTCCTGAGCGATCACTGGAGAGCAGCACGAAGTGAAAATCAGAGCCCAGTACTGAGTGAACACTGGAGAGCAGCAGGAAGTGCACATCAGAGCCCAGTACTGAGTGAACACTGGAGAGCATCACGAAGTGAACATCAGAGCTCAGTACTGAGTGAACACTGGAGAGCAGCACGAAGTGGACATCAGAGCCCAGTCCTGAGTGAACAGTGGAGAGTAGCACGAAGTGAATATCAGAGCCCAGTACTGAGTGAACACTGGAGAACAGCACGAAGTGAACATCAGAGCCCAGTACTGAGTGAACACTGGAGAGCAGCACGAACTGAACTACAGAGCCCAGTACTGAGTGAACACTGGAGTGCAGCACGAAGTGAACATCAGAGCACAGCCCTGAGTGAACACTGGAGAGCAGCACGAAGTGAACATCAGAGCCCAGTACTGAGTGAACGCAGGAGAGCAGCACGAAGTGAACATCAGAGCCCAGTAGTGAGTGAACACTGGAGAGCAGCACGAAGTGAACATCAGAGCTCAGTACTGAGTGAACACTGGAGAGCAGCACGAAGTGGACATCAGAGCCCAGTACTGAGTGAACAGTGGAGAGCAGCACGAAGTGATAATCAGAGCCCAGTACTGAGTGAACACTGGAGAGCAGCACGAAGTGCACATCAGAGCCCAGTACTGAGTGAACACTGGAGAGCAGCACGAAGTGAACATCAGAGCTCAGTACTGAGTGAACACTGGAGAGCAGCACGAAGTGGACATCAGAGCCCAGTCCTGAGTGAACAGTGGAGAGTAGCACGAAGTGAATATCAGAGCCCAGTCCTCAGTGAACACTGGAGAGCAGCACGAAGTGAACATCAGAGCCCAGTACTGAGTGAACACTGGAGAGCAGCACGAACTGAACTACAGAGCCCAGTACTGAGTGAACACTGGAGTGCAGCACGAAGTGAACATCAGAGCACAGTCCTGAGTGAACACTGGAGAGCAGCACGAAGTGAACATCAGAGCCCAGTACTGAGTGAACAGTGGAGAGCAGCAGGAAGTGAACATCAGAGCCCAGTAGTGAGTGAACACTGGAGAGCAGCACGAAGTGAACATCAGAGCCCATTACTGAGTGAACTCTGGAGGGCAGCACGATGTGAACATCAGAGCCCAGTACTGAGTAAACACTGGAGCGCAGCACAAAGTGATCATCAGAGCCTAGTACTGAGTGAACACTGGAGCGCAGCACAAAGTGAACATCTGAGCCCAGTACTGAGTGAACACTGGAGCGCAGAACAAAGTGATCATCAGAGCCCAGTACTCAGTGAACACTGGAGAGCAGCACGAAGAGAACAACAGAGCCCAGTCCTGAGTGAACACTGGAGAGCAGCACGAAGTGAACATCAGAGCCCAGTACCGAGTGAACACTGGAGAGCAGCACGAAGTGAACATCAGAGCCCAGTACTGAGTGAACAGTGGAGAGCAGCAGGAAGTGAACATCAGAGCCTAGTAGTGAGTGAACACTGGGGAGCAGCACGAAGTGAATATCAGAGCCCAGTACTGAGTGAACACTGGAGGGCAGCACGATGTGAACATCAGAGCCCAGTACTGAGTAAACACTGGAGCGCAGCACAAAGTGATCATCAGAGCCCAGTACTGAGTGAACACTGGAGCGCAGCACAAAGTGAACATCTGAGCCCAGTGCTGAGTGAACACTGGAGCGCAGAACAAAGTGATCATCAGAGCCCAGTACTCAGTGAACACTGGAGAGCAGCACGAAGAGAACAACAGAGCCCAGTCCTGAGTGAACACTGGAGAGCAGCACGAAGTGAACATCAGAGCCCAGTACCGAGTGAACACTGGAGAGCAGCACGAAGTGAACATCAGAGCCCAGTACTGAGTGAATACTGGAGAGCAGCAGGAAGTGAAAATCAGAGCCCAGTACTGAGTGAACACCGGAGAGCAGCACGATGTCAAAATCAGAGCCTAGCACTGAGTGAAGACTGGAGAGCAGCACGAAGTGTACAATAGAGCCCAGCCCTGAATGAACACTTGAGAGCAGCACGAAGTGAACATCAGAGCCCAGTAGTGAGTGAACACTGGAGAGCAGCACGAAGTGAACATCAGAGCTCAGTACTGAGTGAACACTGGAGAGCAGCACGAAGTGGATATCAGAGCCCAGTCCTGAGTGAACAGTGGAGAGTAGCACGAAGTGAATATCAGAGCCCAGTCCTGAGCGATCACTGGAGAGCAGCACGAAGTGAAAATCAGAGCCCAGTACTGAGTGAACACTGGAGAGCAGCAGGAAGTGCACATCAGAGCCCAGTACTGAGTGAACACTGGAGAGCATCACGAAGTGAACATCAGAGCTCAGTACTGAGTGAACACTGGAGAGCAGCACGAAGTGGACATCAGAGCCCAGTCCTGAGTGAACAGTGGAGAGTAGCACGAAGTGAATATCAGAGCCCAGTACTGAGTGAACACTGGAGAACAGCACGAAGTGAACATCAGAGCCCAGTACTGAGTGAACACTGGAGAGCAGCACGAACTGAACTACAGAGCCCAGTACTGAGTGAACACTGGAGTGCAGCACGAAGTGAACATCAGAGCACAGCCCTGAGTGAACACTGGAGAGCAGCACGAAGTGAACATCAGAGCCCAGTACTGAGTGAACGCAGGAGAGCAGCACGAAGTGAACATCAGAGCCCAGTAGTGAGTGAACACTGGAGAGCAGCACGAAGTGAACATCAGAGCTCAGTACTGAGTGAACACTGGAGAGCAGCACGAAGTGGACATCAGAGCCCAGTACTGAGTGAACAGTGGAGAGCAGCACGAAGTGATAATCAGAGCCCAGTACTGAGTGAACACTGGAGAGCAGCACGAAGTGCACATCAGAGCCCAGTACTGAGTGAACACTGGAGAGCAGCACGAAGTGAACATCAGAGCTCAGTACTGAGTGAACACTGGAGAGCAGCACGAAGTGGACATCAGAGCCCAGTCCTGAGTGAACAGTGGAGAGTAGCACGAAGTGAATATCAGAGCCCAGTCCTCAGTGAACACTGGAGAGCAGCACGAAGTGAACATCAGAGCCCAGTACTGAGTGAACACTGGAGAGCAGCACGAACTGAACTACAGAGCCCAGTACTGAGTGAACACTGGAGTGCAGCACGAAGTGAACATCAGAGCACAGTCCTGAGTGAACACTGGAGAGCAGCACGAAGTGAACATCAGAGCCCAGTACTGAGTGAACAGTGGAGAGCAGCAGGAAGTGAACATCAGAGCCTAGTAGTGAGTGAACACTGGAGAGCAGCACGAAGTGAACATCAGAGCCCATTACTGAGTGAACTCTGGAGGGCAGCACGATGTGAACATCAGAGCCCAGTACTGAGTAAACACTGGAGCGCAGCACAAAGTGATCATCAGAGCCTAGTACTGAGTGAACACTGGAGCGCAGCACAAAGTGAACATCTGAGCCCAGTACTGAGTGAACACTGGAGCGCAGAACAAAGTGATCATCAGAGCCCAGTACTCAGTGAACACTGGAGAGCAGCACGAAGAGAACAACAGAGCCCAGTCCTGAGTGAACACTGGAGAGCAGCACGAAGTGAACATCAGAGCCCAGTACCGAGTGAACACTGGAGAGCAGCACGAAGTGAACATCAGAGCCCAGTACTGAGTGAACAGTGGAGAGCAGCAGGAAGTGAACATCAGAGCCTAGTAGTGAGTGAACACTGGGGAGCAGCACGAAGTGAATATCAGAGCCCAGTACTGAGTGAACACTGGAGGGCAGCACGATGTGAACATCAGAGCCCAGTACTGAGTAAACACTGGAGCGCAGCACAAAGTGATCATCAGAGCCCAGTACTGAGTGAACACTGGAGCGCAGCACAAAGTGAACATCTGAGCCCAGTGCTGAGTGAACACTGGAGCGCAGAACAAAGTGATCATCAGAGCCCAGTACTCAGTGAACACTGGAGAGCAGCACGAAGAGAACAACAGAGCCCAGTCCTGAGTGAACACTGGAGAGCAGCACGAAGTGAACATCAGAGCCCAGTACCGAGTGAACACTGGAGAGCAGCACGAAGTGAACATCAGAGCCCAGTACTGAGTGAATACTGGAGAGCAGCAGGAAGTGAAAATCAGAGCCCAGTACTGAGTGAACACCGGAGAGCAGCACGATGTCAAAATCAGAGCCTAGCACTGAGTGAACACTGGAGAGCAGCACGAAGTGTACAATAGAGCCCAGCCCTGAATGAACACTTGAGAGCAGCACGAAGTGAACATCAGAGCCCAGTAGTGAGTGAACACTGGAGAGCAGCACGAAGTGAACATCAGAGCTCAGTACTGAGTGAACACTGGAGAGCAGCACGAAGTGGACATCAGAGCCCAGTCCTGAGTGAACAGTGGAGAGTAGCACGAAGTGAATATCAGAGCCCAGTCCTGAGCGATCACTGGAGAGCAGCACGAAGTGAAAATCAGAGCCCAGTACTGAGTGAACACTGGAGAGCAGCAGGAAGTGCACATCAGAGCCCAGTACTGAGTGAACACTGGAGAGCATCACGAAGTGAACATCAGAGCTCAGTACTGAGTGAACACTGGAGAGCAGCACGAAGTGGACATCAGAGCCCAGTCCTGAGTGAACAGTGGAGAGTAGCACGAAGTGAATATCAGAGCCCAGTACTGAGTGAACACTGGAGAACAGCACGAAGTGAACATCAGAGCCCAGTACTGAGTGAACACTGGAGAGCAGCACGAACTGAACTACAGAGCCCAGTACTGAGTGAACACTGGAGTGCAGCACGAAGTGAACATCAGAGCACAGTCCTGAGTGAACACTGGAGAGCAGCACGAAGTGAACATCAGAGCCCAGTACTGAGTGAACGCAGGAGAGCAGCACGAAGTGAACATCAGAGCCCAGTACTGAGTGAACACTGGAGAGCAGCACGAAGTGAACATCAGAGCTCAGTACTGAGTGAACACTGGAGAGCAGCACGAAGTGGACATCAGAGCCCAGTCCTGAGTGAACAGTGGAGAGTAGCACGAAGTGAATATCAGAGCCCAGTCCTCAGTGAACACTGGAGAGCAGCACGAAGTGAACATCAGAGCCTAGTAGTGAGTGAACACTGAAGAGCAGCACGAAGTGAACATCAGAGCCCATTACTGAGTGAACTCAGGAGGGCAGCACGATGTGAACATCAGAGCCCAGTACTGAGTAAACACTGGAGCGCAGCACAAAGTGATCATCAGAGCCTAGTACTGAGTGAACACTGGAGCGCAGCACAAAGTGAACATCTGAGCCCAGTACTGAGTGAACACTGGAGCGCAGAACAAAGTGATCATCAGAGCCCAGTACTCAGTGAACACTGGAGAGCAGCACGAAGAGAACAACAGAGCCCAGTCCTGAGTGAACACTGGAGAGCAGCACGAAGTGAACATCAGAGCCCAGTACCGAGTGAACACTGGAGAGCAGCACGAAGTGAACATCAGAGCCCAGTACTGAGTGAACACCGGAGAGCAGCACGATGTCAAAATCAGAGCCTAGCACTGAGTGAACACTGGAGAGCAGCACGAAGTGTACAATAGAGCCCAGCCCTGAATGAACACTTGGGAGCAGCACGAAGTGAACATCAGAGCCCAGTAGTGAGTGAACACTGGAGAGCAGCACGAAGTGAACATCAGAGCTCAGTACTGAGTGAACACTGGAGAGCAGCACGAAGTGGACATCAGAGCCCAGTCCTGAGTGAACAGTGGAGAGTAGCACGAAGTGAATATCAGAGCCCAGTCCTGAGCGATCACTGGAGAGCAGCACGAAGTGAAAATCAGAGCCCAGTACTCAGTGAACACTGGAGCGCAGCACGAAGTGATAATCAGAGCCCAGTACTGAGTGAACACTGGAGAGCAGCAGGAAGTGCACATCAGAGCCCAGTACTGAGTGAACACTGGAGAGCATCACGAAGTGAACATCAGAGCTCAGTACTGAGTGAACACTGGAGAGCAGCACGAAGTGAACATCAGAGCTCAGTACTGAGTGAACACTGGAGAGCAGCACGAAGTGGACATCAGAGCCCAGTACTGAGTGAACACTGGAGAGCTGCACGAAGTGATAATCAGAGCCCAGTACTGAGTGAACACTGGAGAGCAGCACGAAGTGCACATCAGAGCCCAGTACTGAGTGAACACTGGAGAGCAGCACGAAGTGAACATCAGAGCTCAGTACTGAGTGAACACTGGAGAGCAGCACGAAGTGGACATCAGAGCCCAGTCCTGAGTGAACAGTGGAGAGTAGCACGAAGTGAATATCAGAGCCCAGTCCTCAGTGAACACTGGAGAGCAGCACGAAGTGAAGATCAGAGCCCAGTACTGAGTGAACACTGGAGAGCAGCACGAACTGAACTACAGAGCCCAGTACTGAGTGAACACTGGAGAGCAGCACGAAGTGAACATCAGAGCCCAGTACTGAGTGAACAGTGGAGAGCAGCAGGAAGTGAACATCAGAGCCTAGTAGTGAGTGAACACTGGAGAGCAGCACGAAGTGAACATCAGAGCCCAGTACTGAGTGAACACTGGAGGGCAGCACGATGTGAACATCAGAGCCCAGTACTGAGTAAACACTGGAGCGCAGCACAAAGTGATCATCAGAGCCCAGTACTGAGTGAACACTGGAGCGCAGCACAAAGTGAACATCTGAGCCCAGTGCTGAGTGAACACTGGAGCGCAGAACAAAGTGATCATCAGAGCCCAGTACTCAGTGAACACTGGAGAGCAGCACGAAGAGAACAACAGAGCCCAGTCCTGAGTGAACACTGGAGAGCAGCACGAAGTGAACATCAGAGCCCAGTACCGAGTGAACACTGGAGAGCAGCACGAAGTGAACATCAGAGCCCAGTACTGAGTGAATACTGGAGAGCAGCAGGAAGTGAAAATCAGAGCCCAGTACTGAGTGAACACCGGAGAGCAGCACGATGTCAAAATCAGAGCCTAGCACTGAGTGAACACTGGAGAGCAGCACGAAGTGTACAATAGAGCCCAGCCCTGAATGAACACTTGAGAGCAGCACGAAGTGAACATCAGAGCCTAGTAGTGAGTGAACACTGGAGAGCAGCACGAAGTGAACATCAGAGCTCAGTACTGAGTGAACACTGGAGAGCAGCAGGAAGTGCACATCAGAGCCCAGTACTGAGTGAACACTGGAGAGCATCACGAAGTGAACATCAGAGCTCAGTACTGAGTGAACACTGGAGAGCAGCACGAAGTGGACATCAGAGCCCAGTCCTGAGTGAACAGTGGAGAGTAGCACGAAGTGAATATCAGAGCCCAGTACTGAGTGAACACTGGAGAACAGCACGAAGTGAACATCAGAGCCCAGTACTGAGTGAACGCAGGAGAGCAGCACGAAGTGAACATCAGAGCCCAGTAGTGAGTGAACACTGGAGAGCAGCACGAAGTGAACATCAGAGCTCAGTACTGAGTGAACACTGGAGAGCAGCACGAAGTGGACATCAGAGCCCAGTACTGAGTGAACACTGGAGAGCAGCACGTAGTGATAATCAGAGCCCAGTACTGAGTGAACACTGGAGAGCAGCACGAAGTGTACATCAGAGCCCAGTACTGAGTGAACACTGGAGAGCAGCACGAAGTGAACATCAGAGCTCAGTACTGAGTGAACACTGGAGAGCAGCACGAAGTGGACATCAGAGCCCTGTCCTGAGTGAACAGTGGAGAGTAGCACGAAGTGAATATCAGAGCCCAGTCCTCAGTGAACACTGGAGAGCAGCACGAAGTGAACATCAGAGCCCAGTACTGAGTGAACACTGGAGAGCAGCACGAACTGAAATACAGAGCCCAGTACTGAGTGAACACTGGAGTGCAGCACGAAGTGAACATCAGAGCACAGTCCTGAGTGAACACTGGAGAGCAGCACGAAGTGAACATCAGAGCCCAGTACTGAGTGAACAGTGGAGAGCAGCAGGAAGTGAACATCAGAGCCTAGTAGTGAGTGAACACTGGAGAGCAGCACGAAGTGAACATCAGAGCCCATTACTGAGTGAACACTGGAGGGCAGCACGATGTGAACATCAGAGCCCAGTACTGAGTCAACACTGGAGCGCAGCACAAAGTGATCATCAGAGCCCAGTACTGAGTGAACACTGGAGCGCAGCACAAAGTGAACATCTGAGCCCAGTACTGAGTGAACACTGGAGCGCAGAACAAAGTGATCATCAGAGCCCAGTACTCAGTGAACACTGGAGAGCAGCACGAAGAGAACAACAGAGCCCAGTCCTGAGTGAACACTGGAGAGCAGCACGAAGTGAACATCAGAGCCCAGTACCGAGTGAACACTGGAGAGCAGCACGAAGTGAACATCAGAGCCCAGTACTGAGTGAACACCGGAGAGCAGCACGATGTCAAAATCAGAGCCTAGCACTGAGTGAACACTGGAGAGCAGCACGAAGTGTACAATAGAGCCCAGCCCTGAATGAACACTTGAGAGCAGCACGAAGTGAACATCAGAGCCCAGTAGTGAGTGAACACTGGAGAGCAGCACGAAGTGAACATCAGAGCTCAGTACTGAGTGAACACTGGAGAGCAGCACGAAGTGGACATCAGAGCCCAGTCCTGAGTGAACAGTGGAGAGTAGCACGAAGTGAATATCAGAGCCCAGTCCTGAGCGATCACTGGAGAGCAGCACGAAGTGAAAATAAGAGCCCAGTACTCAGTGAACACTGGAGCGCAGCACGAAGTGAACATCAGAGCCCAGTAGTGAGTGAACACGGGAGAGCAGCAGGAAGTGCACATCAGAGCCCAGTACTGAGTGAACACTGGAGAGCATCACGAAGTGAACATCAGAGCTCAGTACTGAGTGAACACTGGAGAGCAGCACGAAGTGGACATCAGAGCCCAGTCCTGAGTGAACAGTGGAGAGTAGCACGAAGTGAATATCAGAGCCCAGTCCTGAGTGAACACTGGAGAGCAGTACGAAATTAAAATCAGAGCCCAGTACTGAGTGTACACTGGAGAGCAGCACGAACTGAACTACAGAGCCCAGTACTGAGTGAACACTGGAGTGCAGCACGAAGTGAACATCAGAGCCCAGTAGTGAGTGAACACTGGAGAGCAGCACGAAGTGAACATCACAGCCCAGTCCTGAGTGAACACTGGAGAGCAGAACGAAGTGAACATCAGAGCCCAGTAGTGAGTGAACACTGGAGAGCAGCACGAAGTGAACATCAGAGCCCAGTACTGAGTGAACAGTGGAGAGCAGCAGGAAGTGAACATCAGAGCCTAGTAGTGAGTGAACACTGGAGAGCAGCACGAAGTGAACATCAGAGCCCAGTACTGAGTGAACACTGGAGGGCAGCACGAAGTGAACATCAGAGCCCAGTACTGAGTAAACACCGGAGCGCAGCACAAAGTGATCATCAGAGCCCAGTACTGAGTGAACACTGGAGCGCAGCACAAAGTGAACATCTGAGCCCAGTACTGAGTGAACACTGGAGCGCAGAACAAAGTGATCATCAGAGCCCAGTACTCAGTGAACACTGGAGAGCAGCACGAAGAGAACAACAGAGCCCAGTCCTGAGTGAACACTGGAGAACAGTACGAACTGATCATCAGAGCCCAGTGCTGAGTGAACACTGGAGAGCAGCAGGAAGTGAACATCAGAGCCCAGTACCGAGTGAACACTGGAGAGCAGCACGAAGTGAACATCAGAGCCCAGTACTGAGTGAACACCGGAGAGCAGCACGATGACAAAATCAGAGCCTAGCACTGAGTGAACACTGGAGAGCAGCACGAAGTGTACAATAGAGCCCAGCCCTGAATGAACACTTGAGAGCAGCACGAAGTGAACATCAGAGCCCAGTAGTGAGTGAACACTGGAGAGCAGCACGAAGTGAACATCAGAGCTCAGTACTGAGTGAACACTGGAGAGCAGCACGAAGTAGACATCAGAGCCCAGTCCTGAGTGAACAGTGGAGAGTAGCACGAAGTGAATATCAGAGCCCAGTCCTGAGCGATCACTGGAGAGCAGCACGAAGTGATAATCAGAGCCCAGTACTGAGTGAACACTGGAGAGCAGCAGGATGTGCACATCAGAGCCCAGTACTGAGTGAACACTGGAGAGCATCACGAAGTGAACATCAGAGCTCAGTACTGAGTGAACACTGGAGAGCAGCACGAAGTGGACATCATAGCCCAGTCCTGAGTGAACAGTGGAGAGTAGCACGAAGTGAATATCAGAGCCCAGTCCTGAGTGAACACTGGAGAGCAGTACGAAATGAAAATCAGAGCCCAGTACTGAGTGAACACTGGAGAGCAGCACGAACTGAACTACAGAGCCCAGTACTGAGTGAACACTGGAGTGCAGCACGAAGTGAACATCAGAGCACAGTCCTGAGTGAACACTGGAGAGCAGCACGAAGTGAACATCAGAGCCCAGTACTGAGTGAACAGTGTAGAGCAGCAGGAAGTGAACATCAGAGCCTAGTACTGAGTGAACACTGGAGGGCAGCACGATGTGAACATCAGAGCCCAGTACTGAGTAAACACTCGAGCGCAGCACAAAGTGATCATCAGAGCCCAGTACTGAGTGAACACTGGAGTGCAGCACAAAGTGATCATCAGAGCCCAGTACTGAGTGAGCACTGGACAGCAGCACGAAGTGAACATCAGAGTCCAGTTCTGAGTGAACACTGGAGAGCAGCACGAAGTGAACATCAGAGCCGACTCCTGAGTGAACACTGGAGAGCAGCACAAAAGGAAAATCAGTGCCCAGTACTGAGTGAACACTGGAGAGCAGCACGAAGTGAACATCAGAGCCCAGTAGTGAGTGAATACTGGAGAGCAGCACGACGTGAACATCAGATCCCAGTATTGAGTGAACACTGGAGAGCAACACGAAGTGAACAGCAGAGCCCAGTACTGAGTGAACACCGGAGAGCAGCACGATGTGTACAATAGAGCCCAGCCCTGAATGAACACTTGAGAGCAGCACGAAGTGAACATCAGAGCCCAGTAGTGAGTGAACACTGGAGAGCAGCACGAAGTGAACATCAGAGCTCAGGACTGAGTGAAAACTGGAGAGCAGCACGAAGTGGACATCAGAGCCCAGTCCTGAGTGAACAGTGGAGAGTAGCACGAAGTGAATATCAGAGCCCAGTCCTGAGCGATCACTGGAGAGCAGCACGAAGTGACCATCAGAGCCCAGTACTGAGTGAACACTGGAGCGCAGCACGAAGTGATAATCAGAGCCCAGTACTGAGTGAACACGGGAGAGCAGCACGAAGTGCACATCAGAGCCCAGTACTGAGTGAACACTGGAGAGCAGCACGAAGTGAACATCAGAGCTCAGTACTGAGTGAACACTGGAGAGCAGCACGAAGTGGACCTCAGAGCACAGTCCTGAGTGAACAGTGGAGAGTAGCACGAAGTGAATATCAGAGCCCAGTCCTGAGTGAACACTGGAGAGCAGCACGAAGTGAACATCAGAGCCCAGTACTGAGTGAACACTGGAGAGCAGCACGAACTGAACTACAGAGCCCAGTACTGAGTGAACACTGGAGTGCAGCACGAAGTGAACATCAGAGCACAGTCCTGAGTGAACACTGGAGAGCAGCACGAAGTGAACATCAGAGCCCAGTACTGAGTGAACAATGGAGAGCAGCACGAAGTGAACATCAGAGCCTAGTAGTGAGTGAACACTGGAGAGCAGCACGAAGTGAACATCAGAGCCCAGTACTGAGTGAACACTGGAGGGCAGCACGATGTGAACATCAGAGCCCAGTACTGAGTAAACACTGGAGCGCAGCACAAAGTGATCATCAGAGCCCAGTACTGAGTGAACACTGGAGTGCAGCACAAAGTGAACATCTGAGCCCAGAACTGAGTGAACACTGGAGCGCAGCACAAAGTGAACATCTGAGCCCAGTACTGAGTGAACACTGGAGCGCAGAACAAAGTGATCATCAGAGCCCAGTACTCAGTGAACACTGGAGAGCAGCACGAAGAGAACAACAGAGCCCAGTCCTGAGTGAACACTGGAGAACAGTACGAACTGATCATCAGAGCCCAGTGCTGAGTGAACACTGGAGAGCAGCACGAAGTGAACATCAGAGCCCAGTACCGAGTGAACACTGGAGAGCAGCACGAAGTGAACATCAGAGCCCAGTACTGAGTGAATACTGGAGAGCCGCAGGAAGTGAAAATCAGAGCCCAGTACTGAGTGAACACTGGAGAGCAGCACGATGTCAAAATCAGAGCCTAGCACTGAGTGAACACTGGAGAGCAGCACGAAGTGGACATCAGAGCCCAGTCCTGAGTGAACAGTGGAGAGTAGCACGAAGTGAATATCAGAGCCCAGTCCTGAGCGATCACTGGAGAGCAGCACGAAGTGAAAATCAGAGCCCAGTACTGAGTGAACACTGGAGCGCAGCACGAAGTGATAATCAGAGCCCAGTACTGAGTGAACACTGGAGAGCAGCACGAAGTGCACATCAGAGCCCAGTACTGAGTGAACACTGGAGAGCATCACGAAGTGAACATCAGAGCTCAGTACTGAGTGAACACTGGAGAGCAGCACGAAGTGGACATCAGAGCCCAGTCCTGAGTGAACAGTGGAGAGCAGCACGAAGTGAATATCAGAGCCCAGTCCTGAGTGAACACTGGAGAGCAGTACGAAATGAAAATCAGAGCCCAGTACTGAGTGAACACTGGAGAGCAGCACGAACTGAACTACAGAGCCCAGTACTGAGTGAACACTGGAGTGCAGCACGAAGTGAACATCAGAGCACAGTCCTGAGTGAACACTGGAGAGCAGCATGAAGTGAACATCAGAGCCCAGTACTGAGTGAACAGTGGAGAGCAGCAGGAAGTGAACATCAGAGCCTAGTAGTGAGTGAACACTGGAGAGCAGCACGAAGTGAACATCAGAGCCCAGTACTGAGTGAACACTGGAGGGCAGCACGATGTGAACATCAGAGCCCAGTACTGAGTAAACACTGGAGCGCAGCACAAAGTGATCATCAGAGCCCAGTACTGAGTGAACACTGGAGTGCAGCACAAAGTGAACATCTGAGCCCAGAACTGAGTGAACACTGGAGCGCAGCACAAAGTGATCATCAGAGCCCAGTACTGAGTGAGCACTGGACAGCAGCACGAAGTGAACATCAGAGTCCAGTTCTGAGTGAACACTGGAGAGCAGCACGAAGTGAACATCAGAGCCCAGTAGTGAGTGAATACTGGAGAGCAGCACGACGTGAACATCAGAGCCCAGTACCGAGTGAACACTGGAGAGCAGCACGAAGTGAACATCAGAGCCCAGTACTGAGTGAACACCGGAGAGCAGCACGATGACAAAATCAGAGCCTAGCACTGAGTGAACACTGGAGAGCAGCACGAAGTGTACAATAGAGCCCAGCCCTGAATGAACACTTGAGAGCAGCACGAAGTGAACATCAGAGCCCAGTAGTGAGTGAACACTGGAGAGCAGCACGAAGTGAACATCAGAGCTCAGTACTGAGTGAACACTGGAGAGCAGCACGAAGTAGACATCAGAGCCCAGTCCTGAGTGAACAGTGGAGAGTAGCACGAAGTGAATATCAGAGCCCAGTCCTGAGCGATCACTGGAGAGCAGCACGAAGTGAAAATCAGAGCCCAGTACTGAGTGAACACTGGAGCGCAGCACGAAGTGATAATCAGAGCCCAGTACTGAGTGAACACTGGAGAGCAGCAGGAAGTGCACATCAGAGCCCAGTACTGAGTGAACACTGGAGAGCATCACGAAGTGAACATCAGAGCTCAGTACTGAGTGAACACTGGAGAGCAGCACGAAGTGGACATCATAGCCCAGTCCTGAGTGAACAGTGGAGAGTAGCACGAAGTGAATATCAGAGCCCAGTCCTGAGTGAACACTGGAGAGCAGTACGAAATGAAAATCAGAGCCCAGTACTGAGTGAACACTGGAGAGCAGCACGAACTGAACTACAGAGCCCAGTACTGAGTGAACACTGGAGTGCAGCACGAAGTGAACATCAGAGCCCAGTACTGAGTGAACAGTGGAGAGCAGCACGAAGTGAACATCAGAGCCCAGTACTGAGTGAACAGTGGAGAGCAGCAGGAAGTGAACATCAGAGCCTAGTACTGAGTGAACACTGGAGGGCAGCACGATGTGAACATCAGAGCCCAGTACTGAGTAAACACTCGAGCGCAGCACAAAGTGATCATCAGAGCCCAGTACTGAGTGAACACTGGAGCGCAGCACAAAGTGATCATCAGAGCCCAGTACTGAGTGAGCACTGGAGAGCAGCACGAACTGAACTACAGAGCCCAGTACTGAGTGAACACTGGAGAGCAGCACGAAGTGAACATCAGAGCCGACTCCTGAGTGAACACTGGAGAGCAGCACAAAAGGAAAATCAGTGCCCAGTACTGAGTGAACACTGGAGAGCAGCACGAAGTGAACATCAGAGCCCAGTAGTGAGTGAATACTGGAGAGCAGCACGACGTGAACATCAGATCCCAGTATTGAGTGAACACTGGAGAGCAACACGAAGTGAACAGCAGAGCCCAGTACTGAGTGAACACCGGAGAGCAGCACGATGTGTACAATAGAGCCCAGCCCTGAATGAACACTTGAGAGCAGCACGAAGTGAACATCAGAGCCCAGTAGTGAGTGAACACTGGAGAGCAGCACGAAGTGAACATCAGAGCTCAGGACTGAGTGAAAACTGGAGAGCAGCACGAAGTGGACATCAGAGCCCAGTCCTGAGTGAACAGTGGAGAGTAGCACGAAGTGAATATCAGAGCCCAGTCCTGAGCGATCACTGGAGAGCAGCACGAAGTGACCATCAGAGCCCAGTACTGAGTGAACACTGGAGCGCAGCACGAAGTGATAATCAGAGCCCAGTACTGAGTGAACACGGGAGAGCAGCACGAAGTGCACATCAGAGCCCAGTACTGAGTGAACACTGGAGAGCAGCACGAAGTGAACATCAGAGCTCAGTACTGAGTGAACACTGGAGAGCAGCACGAAGTGGACCTCAGAGCACAGTCCTGAGTGAACAGTGGAGAGTAGCACGAAGTGAATATCAGAGCCCAGTCCTGAGTGAACACTGGAGAGCAGCACGAAGTGAACATCAGAGCCCAGTACTGAGTGAACACTGGAGAGCAGCACGAACTGAACTACAGAGCCCAGTACTGAGTGAACACTGGAGTGCAGCACGAAGTGAACATCAGAGCACAGTCCTGAGTGAACACTGGAGAGCAGCACGAAGTGAACATCAGAGCCCAGTACTGAGTGAACAATGGAGAGCAGCACGAAGTGAACATCAGAGCCTAGTAGTGAGTGAACACTGGAGAGCAGCACGAAGTGAACATCAGAGCCCAGTACTGAGTGAACACTGGAGGGCAGCACGATGTGAACATCAGAGCCCAGTACTGAGTAAACACTGGAGCGCAGCACAAAGTGATCATCAGAGCCCAGTACTGAGTGAACACTGGAGTGCAGCACAAAGTGAACATCTGAGCCCAGAACTGAGTGAACACTGGAGCGCAGCACAAAGTGAACATCTGAGCCCAGTACTGAGTGAACACTGGAGCGCAGAACAAAGTGATCATCAGCGCCCAGTACTCAGTGAACACTGGAGAGCAGCACGAAGTGAACATCAGAGCCCAGTACCGAGTGAACACTGGAGAGCACCACGAAGTGAACATCAGAGCCCAGTACTCAGTGAACACTGGAGAGCAGCACGAAGTGAACATCAGAGCCCAGTACCGAGTGAACACTGGAGAGCACCACGAAGTGAACATCAGAGCCCAGTACTGAGTGAATACTGGAGAGCAGCAGGAAGTGAAAATCAGAGCCCAGTACTGAGTGAACACTGGAGAGCAGCACGATGTCAAAATCAGAGCCTAGCACTGAGTGAACACTGGAGAGCAGCACGAAGTGGACATCAGAGCCCAGTCCTGAGTGAACAGTGGAGAGTAGCACGAAGTGAATATCAGAGCCCAGTCCTGAGCGATCACTGGAGAGCAGCACGAAGTGAAAATCAGAGCCCAGTACTGAGTGAACACTGGAGCGCAGCACGAAGTGATAATCAGAGCCCAGTACTGAGTGAACACTGGAGAGCAGCACGAAGTGCACATCAGAGCCCAGTACTGAGTGAACACTGGAGAGCATCACGAAGTGAACATCAGAGCTCAGTACTGAGTGAACACTGGAGAGCAGCACGAAGTGGACATCAGAGCCCAGTCCTGAGTGAACAGTGGAGAGCAGCACGAAGTGAATATCAGAGCCCAATCCTGAGTGAACACTGGAGAGCAGTACGAAATGAAAATCAGAGCCCAGTACTGAGTGAACACTGGAGAGCAGCACGAACTGAACTACAGAGCCCAGTACTGAGTGAACACTGGAGTGCAGCACGAAGTGAACATCAGAGCACCGTCCTGAGTGAACACTGGAGAGCAGCACGAAGTGAACATCAGAGCCCAGTACTGAGTAAACAGTGGAGAGCAGCAGGAAGTGAACATCAGAGCCTAGTAGTGAGTGAACACTGGAGAGCAGCACGAAGTGAACATCAGAGCCCAGTACTGAGTGAACACTGGAGGGCAGCACGATGTGAACATCAGAGCCCAGTACTGAGTAAACACTGGAGCGCAGCACAAAGTGATCATCAGAGCCCAGTACTGAGTGAACACTGGAGTGCAGCACAAAGTGAACATCTGAGCCCAGAACTGAGTGAACACTGGAGCGCAGCACAAAGTGATCATCAGAGCCCAGTACTGAGTGAGCACTGGACAGCAGCACGAAGTGAACATCAGAGTCCAGTTCTGAGTGAACACTGGAGAGCAGCACGAAGTGAACATCAGAGCCCAGTAGTGAGTGAATACTGGAGAGCAGCACGACGTGAACATCAGATCCCAGTATTGAGTGAACACTGGAGAGCAACACGAAGTGAACAGCAGAGCCCAGTACTGAGTGAACACCGGAGAGCAGCACGATGTGTACAATAGAGCCCAGCCCTGAATGAACACTTGAGAGCAGCACGAAGTGAACATCAGAGCCCAGTAGTGAGTGAACACTGGAGAGCAGCACGAAGTGAACATCAGAGCTCAGTACTGAGTGAACACTGGAGAGCAGCACGAAGTGGACATCAGAGCCCAGTCCTGAGTGAACAGTGGAGAGTAGCACGAAGTGAATATCAGAGCCCAGTCCTGAGCGATCACTGGAGAGCAGCACGAAGTGACCATCAGAGCCCAGTACTGAGTGAACACTGGAGAGCAGCACGAAATGCACATCAGAGCCCAGTACTGAGTGAACACTGGAGAGCAGCACGAAGTGAACATCAGAGCTCAGTACTGAGTGAACACTGGAGAGCAGCACGAAGTGGACCTCAGAGCACAGTCCTGAGTGAACAGTGGAGAGTAGCACGAAGTGAATATCAGAGCCCAGTCCTGAGTGAACACTGGAGAGCAGCACGAAGTGAACATCAGAGCCCAGTACTGAGTGAACACTGGAGAGCAGCACGAACAGAACTACAGAGCCCAGTACTGAGTGAACCCTGGAGTGCAGCACGAAGTGAACATCAGAGCACAGTCCTGAGTGAACACTGGAGAGCAGCACGAAGTGAACATCAGAGCCCAGTACTGAGTGAACAGTGGAGAGCAGCAGGAAGTGAACATCAGAGACTAGTAGTGAGTGAACACTGGAGAGCAGCACGAAGTGAACATCAGAGCGCAGTACTGAGTGAACACTGGAGGGCAGCACGATGTGAACATCAGAGCCCAGTACTGAGTAAACACTGGAGCGCAGCACAAAGTGATCATCAGAGCCCAGTACTGAGTGAACACTGGAGTGTAGCACAAAGTGAACATCTGAGCCTAGTACTAAGTGAACACTGGAGCGCAGCACAAATTGTTCATCAGAGCCCAGTACTCAGTGAACACTGGAGAGCAGCACGAAGAGAACAACAGAGCCCTGTCCTGAGTGAACACTGGAGAACAGTACGAACTGATAATCAGAGCCCAGTGCTGAGTGAACACTGGAGAGCAGCACGAAGTGATCATCAGAGCCCAGTAGAGAGTGAACACTGGAGAGCAGCACGAAGTGAACATCAGAGCCCAGTACTGAGTGAATACTGGAGAGCAGCAGGAAGTGAAAATCAGAGCCCAGTACTGAGTGAACACTGGAGAGCAGAACGAAGTGAACATCTGATCCCAGTACTGAGTGAACAGTGGAGAGCAGCAGGAAGTGAACATCAGAGCCCTGTACTGAGTCAACACTGGAGAGCAGCACGAAGTAAACATCAGAGACCTGTACTGAGTGAACACTGGAGAGCAACACGAAGTGAATATCACAGCCCAGTACTGAGTGAACACTGGAGAACAGCATGAAGCGTACATTAGAGCCCAGCACTGAGTGAACACTGGAGAGCAGCACGAAGTGAACATCAGTGCCCAGTACTGAGTGAACAATGGAGCGCAGCACGATGTGAACATCAGAGCTCAGTACTGAGTAAACACTGGAGCGCAGCACAAAGTGATCATCAGAGCCCAGTACTGAGTGAACACTGGAGCGCAGCACAAAGTGAACATTTGAGCCCAGTACTGAGTGAACACTGGAGCGCAGGACAAAGTGATCATCAGAGCCCAGTACTGAGTGAACACTGGAGAGCAGCACGATGTTAACAACAGAGCCCAGTACTGAGTGAACACTGGAGCGCAGCACAAAGTGATCATCAGAGCCCAGTACTGAGTGAGCACTGGACAGCAGCACGAAGTGAACATCAGAGTGCAGTTCTGAGTGAACACTGGAGAGCAGCACGAAGTGAACATCAGAGCCGAGTCCTGAGTGAACACTGGAGAGCAGCACAAAAGGAAAATCAGAGCCCAGTACTGAGTGAACACTGGAGAGCAGCACGAAGTGAACATCAGAGCCCAGTAGTGAGTGAATACTGGAGAGCAGCACGACGTGAACATCAGATCCCAGTATTGAGTGAACACTGGAGAGCAACACGAAGTGAACAGCAGAGCCCAGTACTGAGTGAACACCGGAGAGCAGCACGATGTGTACAATAGAGCCCAGCCCTGAATGAACACTTGAGAGCAGCACGAAGTGAACATCAGAGCGCAGTACTGAGTGAACTCTGGAGAGCAGCACGAAGTGGACATCAGAGCCCAGTCCTGAGTGAACAGTGGAGAGTAGCACGAAGTGAATATCAGAGCCCAGTCCTGAGCGATCACTGGAGAGCAGCACGAAGTGACCATCAGAGCCAGTACTGAGTGAACACTGGAGCGCAGCACGAAGTGATAATCAGAGCCCAGTACTGAGTGAACACTGGAGAGCAGCACGAAGTGCACATCAGAGCCCAGTACTGAGTGAACACTGGAGAGCAGCACGAAGTGAACATCAGAGCTCAGTACTGAGTGAACACTGGAGAGCAGCACGAAGTGGACATCAGAGCCCAGTCCTGAGTGAACAGTGGAGAGTAGCACGAAGTGAATATCAGAGCCCAGTCCTGAGTGAACACTGGAGAGCAGCACGAAGTGAACATCAGAGCCCAGTACTGAGTGAACACTGGAGAGCAGCACGAACTGAACTACAGAGCCCAGTACTGAGTGAACACTGGAGTGCAGCACGAAGTGAACATCAGAGCACAGTCCTGAGTGAACACTGGAGAGCAGCACGAAGTGAACATCAGAGTCCAGCCCTGAGTGAAAACTGGAGAGCAGCACGAATTGAACATCAGTGCCCAGTACTGGGTGAACACTGGAGAGCAGCACGAAGTGAACATCAGAGCCCAGTACTGAGTCAACACCGGAGAGCAGCACGAATTGAACATCAGTGCCCAGTACTGAGTGAACACTGGAGAGCAGCACGGAGTGAACATCAGTGCCCAGTACTGAGTGAACACTGGAGAGCAGCACGAAGTGAACATCAGAACCCAGTACTGAGTGAACACTGGAGAGCAGCACGAAGTGAACATCAGAGCCCAGTACTGAGTGAACACTGGAGAGCAGCACGATGTGAAAATCAGAGCCCAGCACTGAGTGAACACTGGAGAGCAGCACGAAG
Source organism: Hypanus sabinus (assembly GCF_030144855.1). Taxonomy (NCBI): domain Eukaryota; kingdom Metazoa; phylum Chordata; class Chondrichthyes; order Myliobatiformes; family Dasyatidae; genus Hypanus; species Hypanus sabinus. Next base: position 68,176,096 of record NC_082724.1, on the reverse strand, counting down.
TGAACATCAGAGCCCAGTACTGAGTGAACACTGGAGAGCAGCACGAAAGGAACATCAGATCCCAGTATTGAGTGAACACTGGAGAGTAGCACGAAGTGAACATCAGAGCCCAGTACTGAGTGAACACTGGAGAGCAGCACGATGTGAACATCAGAGCCCAGTACTGAGTGAACACTGGAGTGTTGCACGAATTGAACATCAGAGCCCAGTACTGAGTGAACACTGGAGAGCAGCACGAAGTGAACATCAGAGCCCAGTACTGAGTGAACACTGGAGAGCAGCACGAAGTGAACATCGGAGCCCAGTACCGAGTGAACACTGGAGAGTAGCACGAAGTGAACATCAGAGCCAAGTACTGAATGAACACTGGAGAGCAGCACGAGGTGAACATCAGAGCCCAGTACTGAGTGAACACTGGAGAGCAGCACGAAGTGAACATCAGAGTCCAGTACTGAGTGAACACCGGAGAGCAGCACGAAGTGAACATCGGAGCCCAGTACCGAGTGAACACTGGAGAGTAGCACGAAGTGAACATCAGAGCCAAGTACTGAGTGAACACTGGAGAGCAGCACGAAGTTAACATCAGAGCCCTGTATTGAGTGAACTCTGGAGAGCAGCCCGAAGTGAACATCAGATCCCAGTATTGAGTGAACACTGGAGAGCTGCACGATGTGAACATCAGAGCCCAGTATTGAGTGAACACTGGAGAGTAGCACGAAGTGAACATCAGAGCCCAGTACTGAGTGAACACTGGAGAGCAGCACGATGTGAACATCAGAGCCCAGTACTGAGTGAACACTGGAGAGCTGCACGAAGTGATCTGTGGAGGGGTTTGTGAAGCAAGCGATGACGTGACGGTGAGATGGAACCCCGTTGTATTATAAATTCGTTCCAAGTCTTCTCGTAATTTTAGAATTTGGTTTCACATCCTCTGTTTTAACATAATGAAATATTTTCTTCAGAAGAATGGCAGCTTCAGATTAGTTGTATGATTTTTTTTCAAATAGATGCTTGATTGATTTAGCATCCTGGATTGAAGAAGCAATCACTAAAGTCTACTACTTCCTATAGTTATCATTGAAGCATTTCATGAGCCTTTACTTTTCTAATCAGTGAACTTGATTTGGTGCTTTTGAAGAAAGTCTTTCTTTCAAGATATTTTGGAAATATTACCCTAGGCCGTTCATTATAGTTGGTGAAGTGAAGATAAAGATTAGAGAATAATATACCAATTATAGTGTAGCTTCACCATAAATTATTAATTTTAAATATGACATGCTGTAAGAAGTGCTATGGATGGTTAACAATTACTGTTAAATTGGATATTGTTCAATACCTTCTGTGCCGTTCAATAGAATTGAAAGATAGAGCCTACAGAAGTTCTGATGTCTGTTTCTTTGAAGGCAGTGTGAGTCTGTGTAAACATTAAATAGGACCTGTTGCTATAACAATCGTTCCTTATACTAAAGGACTTTTTCTGTTTGTTATCTAGACTGTGCTCAATGCATCAGATATCAAGTTGAGAACTATGGCTCTGAAAAACACATATCTACCCCCTTTTGTCAGAGGAGTGCAAATTGGGATGCAGAAGATAGACAGGATTGCAGCTAAATGTTGCTGTGAATGATAATATTGGCAGGTAGAGCACGACACGATGTCCACAACTACACAAAGAACTGGTTAGCCTCAGACTAACAATTTTGTTAATGAAAATGAAAGTTAAGGAGACTTCAAACTTCACCTTGGATGGTCCCAATCCTGCCTGTGAGAGATAGAGTGTTGGGCATGGGGCTAGCAGTCCTATCCCTTAAAAACCCAGAGCTACAGAAACAACACCAGAAGCTCCAATAACCTCATCCCTGGGAGAGGAAGGGTACACCAAGATGATAGGCTGCACCTGAAGATAATATGAAGGACTGGCCCAGGACAGAGGACTCTAGTGAGCTACTGTCAGCATGGTCATGTTGAGCTGAAGCACCTGTTTCCATGTTGTACAACTCCATGACTGTACTTATTACTTATTTATTCAAATACGTAGTGTGGACAGGCCCTTCCAGCAAACCCCTATTTAACCCTAGCCTAATCATGGGTCAATTCACAATGACCAATTAACCTACTAACTGGGACATCTTTGGACTGTGGGAGGTATTGCAGCACCTGGAGAAAACCCATGCATTTCACTGGGAGGGCATTCAGACTCCTTACAGCTGACATCAGAACTGAACTCTGAACTCCTGTTGTAATGGTGTCATGCTAACCAGTAAACTACCGAGGCTCACATTACTCTGTTATTGGAGTAGTGATAAAAGCAGAATTTCTATTCGGTTAAAAGTGGGATAATTGAACCACTTTAAAGTGTTCAATGCTTACCTCTTTTTAAGCTTAGTTTGGATCAGGTAGCAAGCAGTTTAGTTTTAGAGATGAATGAGCTACAATAGCCTTCTCAACTATATTTATGTTCTGTTATGTCAAGAGTAATCCGAGTGCATTACACCATTGCACAATTCAATTTTTAGATGGCAATTAGTTATAAATTTGATGCATTGCATGATCGGGGGTCAAAAAGGGACATGTAAACATGAGTCTGTGAAGTTTACAGAGGTACTCTGGGCCTGGAACAGCCTCACTGCCTACCCTTGGCCATGGTGTTATTCTTAGGCCCAATTACTATTTCAGGTCATGTTGCTTCCAACAACCGCAGGGCTTCAGCTCCATGGCCACCTTGCAGGTGATGGTGGGAGGTGGGGGTGTGTGCATGTGGCAAGAAATCCTTAAGCCCAGTGCATTCATGGTTCTGTGGCTGTTGCCTGCAGCCATCAGGCTCCAGGGCCAACTACCACACTGATTTGGCTCCATAGCTGTGGACTTACTTTTGGGGACTCTGTAGTTCATGTTCTGTGGATTGTAGTTTGATTTTTTTAAATTGTTTGCACGATTTTGTTCTTTCTTCTTCACACTTTGGATGCATGGCTTTCTTTATGGAGTGAGGATTTTCCTGAATTCTGTTGTGTTTTATTTTGTAGTTGCCTGCATGAAGATTTATCTCAAGGTCATTTATGGTGTATATACTTTGATAATTAATGTACTTTGAACTTTGATCTCCGGTACTACCCTATTGGCTTGTGATAGTTCCTTCTGTTTTACTGTTAATCAAATAAACCCAAAAGTAGTAGAAAGTAATTTAAATAATAAAAAGCATTGATGGAATAGTACAGCCAGTGCAGGCCCTTTGGCTTATGATGTTGCTCCAACCTTTATAAATCTACTGCACAAACAATCTAACCTCTCCTCCCTACACTACCTACATTTTTACCCACACCACTCTCCAGTTTTTTACATCCTTGTGTCTAACTAAGAGTTTCTATAGTATTAGCTTCTACCACCAGCCCCAGCAATGCCCACCAGGCATCCACCAGCTCTCTGTGAAAACACATACATCGGACATCACTCACTAACCTTTACTCCAGTCACCTTCTGGGGAAAAAGAGCTGGTTTTCACTCTATGTATGCCACCATCTGCATGGAATATTTTTACAGAAATTCAACACTTGCAATTATTGTTATAGACAATGTTCATTCTTTTTACAGCTGCACACACCCACTGTTGCTCTGAGCAGGAAATTATTACACGGCTTGAAAACACTGAGGCACTTTAGTAAAACATGATATAAAAGAAAATTCCAGCTGTGTGGCAACAAATGCTATGTGCATGGGACCATTTCAGTTATTGCGCTGCTGTGCACTCATGCAGCTTGGAGGGAAGAGTGGTTAGAAAGTAGGCACCAGCCTCGTCCACACATGATGAGACTCTGCTGAGAGCAAAAGGCATGAAGAGGATGAGTGTTTGTGAGATGGTGAGCCTGGAGTTTGAGCCTCCAGTTTGGATCCCATCATCGGCTGGTCTGTTGTTTGATACTTAAGGTCGAAGCATGAAGTTTGATCAGAAATCTAGTAGATGAAGCATGATTGCTGAAGCCTTGGGGCTGCAGGCCCAGAGGCCTGTCCTGGAGTTGAAAGACTGTCATGTGTGTACGTGGAAGAGAGGGAGGAAAGGAGCTTATCCAGTGAGCCCCTTCAGTCAGGAAACAGGAGCACGAGAAGAAGCAACAATTTCATTTAGGCCCATGGCTGAAGATTATAAAAGACAGTGCTTCGTGGCAGTTTTCAGAGTTGGACTGTGCCCAGTCAGTGAGCGGGATTCATTAGAAAGGGCGAATAATAGTAAGGCAGGGGCAAGTGGAGTGGCCATTGTGTGAGTGGGCCAATGTTGAAGTGGTGTTGGCTCATCAGGCTTGGTAGAAGTAAGCATCTGGTAAATTTCTTCTTCATTATTCTTCATCCCTTGCCTTTTAGGGCACAAGTAGTGCAATGGAAATGGATCCGGGGCAGTGGTTTGTTCTGTGTGTGAAACATGGGAAATCTGGGAAACCTCAGAGAACATATTAAGGAAATGGAGCTGCAGCTCGATGACCTTCGGCTCATACTGGAAACTGAGGAAGTGATAGATAGGAGCTGCAGGGACGTGGTCACCCCTAGTTTTCAGGAGGCAGGTAATTGGTTAATTATCAGGAGAAGGAAGGGAAATAGGGAGAAAGTTCCTAGTCCCTTGTTCCGCTCTCGTCAACAATAAATTGGATATTGGGCCAGCTGCTCCAACTGGGTCTCTGTCTCTGTGGCTCAGAAGAGAAGCGAGGTGAAGAGGACTGCAGCAGTAATAGGAGATTGCATGGTTAGAGTAATAGGTATGAGATTCTGTGGACGTGATAGACACACCCAGATGTTATGTCTCCTCACAGGTACCAGGGTCTGCAATGTCTCAGATCGGGTCAATGACATTCTAAAGGAGGACAGTGAGCAGCCAGAAATCATAGTACGTATTGGCATCAATGACATAGTTAGGAAAGGTGATGCACCAATCCTATTTGGTGAGGTTGAGAGCAGCTTCTATGGTAGTGGAATCCAGGTCCAAAGCAAATCATTGGGTGGCGAGTTCTAATTGCTAAAATGATTAGCTGAAATCTGAGGCTTTGAGCCTACTTTGAGTTGCTCCGGGGATTTGAATCTAAGGATTCAGTTTGGTTCAGAATGCCATTGTTGGTTGCTTCCATCGTTTGCACCATGTGTTTTGTACTTTTTTCTATTTTTCTGTGGGCATTGGGACTTGGTCTACTTTTTTAAAATTGGGTTCTTTTGGATTCCTTGCTTTGCAAACAAATCTCAAGGTTGTATAATTTATACATTCATTGATATTAAATGCGCTTTTCATCTTTGAGGTCCTGAAGAGAGATTTTAGAGAGCTAGTTAGCAAGCTGAAAAGCAGGACCTCCAGAGTAGTAATCACTGGATCTCTGCCTGTGTCATGCGGCAGTGAGGGTAAGAAAAGGTGATTTAGCTCTTGAATACATGGCGGAGGAACTGGTGCAGGGGCAGGGCTACAGATTTCTGGAACATTGGGATCTCTTCTCAGGAAGGTATGACCTGTACAAAGGGGATGTTGCATCTGAACCTGAGGGGGATGAATATCCTTGTTGGCAGGTTTGCAAGAGCTGCTCAGGAAGGTTTAAACTAATTTGGCAGGGGATGTGAACCAGAGTGATAGGGATAAGGATTGGATAGTTGGTCTACAAACTGGGACAGTGTCAGTGAGACTGCTAGCAAGGACAGGCTGATGACAGAGCAAAATTGCAGTCATGGGGATGGGTTGCAATGTAACGGGGGACAAAATCATAAAGGGTGATAAATATAGGACTAAAAATGTTACATTTGAATGCATGCAGTATACAGAATAAGGTAGATTAGCTTCAGTCACAGTTACAGATTGCCATGTATAATACTGTGGGCATCAATGAATTGAGGCTGAAAGAAGACTATAGCTGGGAATTCAGCATCTAAGGATACACATTATATTGAAAGGACATAGGGTTGGCATAACTCTATTGATAAAAAATGAAATCTAATCGTTAGGAAGAGGTGACATAGGATAGGAAGGTGTAGGATCCTTGTGGGTAGAGCTAACAAACTGCAAGGGTAAACAGACCTTAATGGGAGTTATTTATAGTTCTCCAAACAGTAGCAAGGATGTGGTCTACAAATTGCAAGAGGATTTAGAAAATGTATGTCAACAGGGCAATGTTAAGGTAGTCTTGGGATACTTCAATCTACTGGTACATACAGAAAAATAGGTCGGTGCTGGATCCCAAGAGGGGGAATTGGTAGAATGCCTGCAAGATGGCTGTTCTGCTATTCTGGATTGGGTGTTGTGAAATGAATTGGAATTGATCAGAGAACTTAAGGTAATGAAACCCTTAGGACCCAGTGATTATAATATGATATAAATCACCCTACAATTTGAGAGGGAGAAGCGAAGGTCAGATGCATTAGTATTACAGTGCAGTAAAGGGAATTACAGAGGCATGAGAAAGGAGCTGGCCAAAATTGATTGGAAGGGAGCACTAGCAGGGTTGATGGCAAAGCAGCAATGGTTCGACTTTCTGGGAGCAATCTAGATACTTCCCCAAGAAGAAGAAGAATTCTCAAGACAGGATGATACAACTGTGGCTGGCAAGAGAAATCAAAGCCAACATAAAAGTCAAATAGAAGGCTTAAAATAGAGCAAAAATTAATAGGAAGTTAGAGGATTGGGAATCTTTTAAATGTCAACAGAAAGAAACTAAAAAAGTCATAAAGAAGGAAAAGATGGAATATGAAAGTAAGTTAGCCAATAATATTAAAGAGGATACCAAAAGTTTCTTCAGATATTCTGTATAAGGTGTAAAAGAGGGATAAGAATAGATATAAGATTGCTGGAAAATTATGCTGGAGAAGTAGTAATGGGGGCAAGGAAATGGTGGTTGAACTGAATAAATATTTTGCATCATACTGGAAACTTCAAAGGGTCGGGGGCAGAAGTGAGAGAAGTTGCCATTACGAGGAAAAAGGTGTTTGGGAAACTGAAAGGTCTGGTTTGATATGTCACCTGGACCAAATGGTCTACAATTCAGGGAAAGAAGCAGAGTGGGATTAAAGGGAGCCATTTCTGGTTGGCTGCCAGGGACTGGTGCTGCTCCGCATGGACCACTGTGTTGGTGACTGCTTCTTTTTACGATATATATCAATGATCTGTATGGCAGAATTGTTGGCTTTGTGGCCAATTTGTAGACTATACGAAGATAGGTGGAGGGGCAGGTAGTTTTGAGGAAACAGAGAGGCTACAGAAAGATTTAGACAGATTAGGAGAATGGGTAAAGTAGTGGCAGATGGAATACAAAATTCTTAAGTGTAAGGATTTTAACTTCCACATAGATTGGGTAAATCAGGTTGGTCAGGGACGTCTAGAGGTGGACTTCATAGAATGCATCCGTGATGACTTTAAAAAGCAACAATGAACAACTAAACAAGAAACAACGAATGGGAAGATAGAGCATGAAAGTAAATTAGCACAATATATAAAAACAGATAACAAAAGTTTTTATAAATATATAAAGCAGAAGAGGGTGGCTAAAGTCAATGTAGGTCCCTCGGAAAACAAGAAAGGGAAATTGATATTGGGTGTTAAGGAAATGGCTGAGGCATTGAACAACTATTTTGTGTTGGTCTTCATGGTGGAGGACACATCTAATATGCCAAAGAAGGATGTTATGGATGAAATGGGAGGTGAGGACCTCGATAAAATCACTGTCACTAAAGAGATAGTGATGAGTAAACTAGAGGGCCTAAAGGTAGATAAGCACCCTTCTCCTGATGGGATGCATCCCAGGGTGCTGAAGGAATTGGCGGAGGTTATAGAAGATGCATTGATTATCATTTATCAAAACTCTCTAGACTCTGGGCAAGTCCTGGCAGATTGGAAGACAGCAAAAGTCATGTCACTTTTTAAAAAAGGATGTAGGCATAAGACAGGCAACTATAGGCCAGTTAGCTTAACATCTGTGGTCGGGAAAATGCTTGAAGCTGTCATTAAGGAAGAAATAGTGAAACATTTAGAAAGGAGTGGTTCCATTAGAAAGATGCCGCATGGATTCAGAAAGGGCAGGTCCTGTTTGACAAACTTGCTGGAGTTCTTTGAGCACATAATGAGTGCAGTGGATAGAGGGGAACAGGTGGATGTCGTATACTTGGATTTCCAGAAGGCGTTCCAGAAGGCCACACAAGAGACTTTGAAATAAGATATGGATGCATGGAATCGGAGGAAGTGTATTGGCATGGATGGTGGATTGGTTAACCAATAGAAGGCAGAGCGTTGGTATAAATGAGTGTTTCTCCGATTGGCAATCAGTGGTGAGTGGGGTGCCGCAAGGGTCGGTGCTGGGCCCGCAGCTGTTTACCATTTACGTTGATGATTTGGAAGAGGGGCTGAGTGTAGCGTAGCAAAATTTGCTGATGACACTAAACTGAGTGGAAAAACTAATTGTACAGAGGATGTAGGAAGTGTGCAGAGGGATATAGATAGGTTAAGTGAATGGACCAGGGTCTGGCAGATGGAATACAACATTGGTAAATGCGAGATCATCCACTTTGGAAGGAATAAGAGAAGAGTATTTAAATGGTGAAAGATTGCAGAGGGACTTGGGAGTGTTTGTTCATGAATAACAAAAAAGTTGGCTTGCAGGTACAACAGGTTATTAAGAAGGCAAATGGAATGTTGGTCTTTATTGCTGGAGGGATTGAATTCAATAGCAGGGAAGTCATGCTGCAACTATACAGGTACTGGTGAGGCCACACCTGGAGTATGTGTGTAGTTCTGGTCTCCATACTTGAGGAAGGATATACTGGCTTTGGAGGGAGTGCAGAGGAGGTTCACCATGTTGATTCCAGGGATGAAGAGGTTAACCTATGAGGAGAGATTGAGTCGCCTGGGACTGTACTCTCTGGAGTTCAGAAGAATGAGAGGGGATCTTATAGAAACATACAAAATTTTGAAAGGGATAGATAAGACAGAAGTAGGAAAGTTGTTTCCATTGGTAGGTGAGACTAGAACTAGGGGGCATTGCCTCAAGATTCAGGGGAGAAGATTTAGGATGGAGATGAGGAGAAACTGTTTTTCCCAGAGAGTGGTGAATCTGTGGAATTCTCTGCCCAGGGAAGCAGTTGAGGCTTCCTCACTAAATATATTTAAGAAACAGTTAGATAGGTTTTTACTTAGTAAGGGAATTAAGGGTTATAGGGAAAAGGCAGGTAGATAAACTGAGTTTACGGACAGATCAGCCATGATCTTATGGAATGGCGGGGCAGGTTCGATGGGCTGGATGGCCTACTCCTGCTCCTATTTCTTATGTTCTTATGTACCAGGAGCTAAGCACCAGATGGCTAAGCTCCAGATGGCATCACTCTTGGAATTTGAGGATCTCACAAGCCTCTTCTCAATGACAGGGTGATGATCCTTGGAGAGGTCTATGCTCTAATGACTCTAAAACAATACAATCGCATTCATTAGATACGCTTTAATATAGTCTGCATAAATACATGGAAAGAAGAAGTTTCTGAAACTAAGTCTGCTAATCACATACTAATCTAATTTTACATTAATTCCAAAGGACTCGGAGAAACTAAAGTTCTTACTGAGCATCCTCATTATCTGCAAATCTGCAGCTTGTTCATACCTCTTGCAGAATTCTAAAGAATCAAGTCACTTGGCAAGGTAGAAAAAATGCTTTATTATGAACTGAATTAGCTGTTTAATAATTCACAGATACCTCATTTTCCATCAGAAATGAGAACACGCTGTGACTTAGGCACCCTGCAGCCTAGTTAGATGTTTCTACTGATGGCTGTTAGATATTCTGTTGCTGAATCAACACAAGCTATCGTTTGTGTATCTCTGTTTGTGTCTGGAGGGATGGAGTTTTGCACTCTGAAACCAGTTTTCCATTTCAAAGGATTCTCTGTGATTTTTGATTGCCAACGAAAACAGAGCTGGGGATCTGTTCAACACAAAGTACAAGGTAAAAACTGTATCTGTTATTGTTATTGAGGATGAAGAAACCACCTGAGATAGTCTCGTGGCTGTTCTGGTTCCATGCTGATATTAAAGGATGATGTATGAAGGCACCCTGTGGACCAGTCAACCAGCCTTGGGTAAATCCATAGCCCACCATTCTTTTCTCTTTTTCAAGTTCACTATCAAAGGGGAGAGATGAATTTCAGAGGGTGGACAGTTGGCCTCAATAGGTCCAAGCCATGCTCATTTCTGAACAATGAGTGTTGTCCTGTTCAAAGCTGCCTCTGTTTAGAGTACATTGGGACACTTAACAAGAGAGTCTTCACTGGTATCATGCAAGTTACTATAGCAGATAAATATTTTCCTTCCCCAAATTGTTTCCTATGGTTCTTCCATTCAGGAACTTTTGAGAAAGATGTAGGTTGAACTTGAAAGGAGAACAGTTTTGAATTGCTGAGTTGTGGCAGAGGCACCTGCCTGTCCTCAGAAGAGGACTGGCTTTGGTTGGAAGTAGCAATTAATATACTGAGTAATTTGTGGCGTCATGCCCTGCCAACATTTAACTCTTATGATCTAGAAAGAGACCGAATGAGACCGAAAGGTTAACACCCCTCCAACTCACAAAACACGCTTACTTAGAAATATGTTGACCTCTCTTTCATCCTTTGATCAGAGATCTGAAACTCCATGCTTTGAGGGCCTTCGCTGCAAGAACTATAGTGGTTCAACAAAATGGCTCACTATCACCTTCCAGGATAGTCATTAAAAGTTGGCCTTACTTTCACAATTCCTAAAGGAACTGATAATGGATAGAAGAGAAAAACGTTCATCCATGGATACCTGGATTACAATGGAATCAGTGAAGTTATACTAGGCAAGGAAGCTATTTGATTATTGTACCAGTGAGAGCTTTTAAACCATGGTCTGTTTTTGGCCTTAATTTTCCTGCTCTTTGCAATGTGTCCTTTTACATCATTTTTGATATTTCCATTAAAACCTCTTTTAAATTCCATTCTACATGCAGTAAAGCAAAATGAATTAATCTAATTTCCCCTTTCAGTCATTTGATATTTGTCCTGGGTTATGGACTTATTGTTTCCATTGGACAAACCAGCAACAGTTGCATCCATACTGGATTAGTGGGCTGGCCCGCCTGTTAATACTGCCCTCTAGTGTTTGTTTAGTGGAAGACAAGCTAGATTGCGTGCATGCATGTACACATTCATTTGTGGACTGCTGAGAGCTGTTTGTTCTTGCCAACAACACCCATGAGCCTTTAATTTACAGGACTTGTCACTCATGGACTGGGCTATATTATATTTTTTGTGTGATTGAATCTTAGATGTGCTCGATGTGCCTTGTGCTGTTGGTACAGTGTCTTGCATCTTGGCCCGGAACGAATGCTGCTTCATTTGGCTGTATTTATGGGTATTTATGTATAGTTGAATGACAATTGAACTTGAATGTAAACTTAAACTTAACATCACATTCTTGCCTGGTCACTGCTCATCTTATCGGCAGGATTTGGAAATGACTATTAGGCTTATACTCTCAATTTGCAATGTATTCTGGACTGAAATAATTAAAATGTGTAACAGAATATGTATTTTAATTAGTAGTATCATTTACTAATCTACTTACCACAATTGTTTTTTTAAGATTAACTATTGTATGGATGCTGCCATGTTTCAAAGTTCTGATTAAGAATTGATTTCACATAGATCTGTGCATTTCTAATTAAAATGTCTTAAGATTTTTTTCTGAACTTGTTGAGTGTGCTCTTGAGAGTGTTATATCAGTAATCAGCAAGGTATTATGTTACCTAAAGAGGTGAGGAAGCAGAGGATCACAATCTCAGGCTCAATAACTCTATACAAAATTAGACCCTGTTGTATCATAATAAACGAAGGGAGATAGTTCAGCCTATCTTTGAACAATCTATCCCATGAATAGTTGTCCCTGTTTTTTCCCAAGCTGTTTTTGGATATCCATCTCCAATTAAGAGAAAGAGTTCTCCTCCCTGTGGCTTCTCTGAGGATTGATTTCTTGTTAGATAGAACAGTACAAACACTTTGTAGATGGATTAGTTCATTTTTATTTAATTGACTATTTTTAGTTGAATTCATTAATTAATCTTGTGAAATTCATCAATGTGCCAGTCTGAGAAGGATTATGAAGGCCAGGATCCTCTGAATTGAGAGAATGTTCGTAAATCTCCAGTAGTGTTTAAAAAATCACAAATGGTAAGTCCTGGAAACACTTTGCAAGCTGTGCAGTATCACTGGACAGGGAAGAGCAGAGTTAACGTTTGTTATGAAAAGTGGGAAGATATGTTAGTTTTAAATTGCTGAGAGGGTGTGTGGATAGTACAAAAGTAATATTGGTGACAAGGCCAGTGTTCCCCAGGTTTTTTAATTTTTATAGAACCTGATTAAAGAGTTAATGAGGAAAGCTGGAATGAAAGAAAACAAAGGGATATCCTAAAGCTAGGAATTGCATATTTCAAAGATCAATGTAAATTTACTATCACAATACATAAATGTACATATTTATACAGTGCCTATAAAAAGTATTCACTCCCCTTGGAAGTTTTCCTGTTTTATTGTTTTACAAAATTGAATCATAGTGGATTTAATTTGGCTTTTTTGACACTAATTAACAGAAAAAGACCCTTTTGTGTCAAAGTGAAAACAGATCGCTACAAAGTGATCTAAATTAAATATAAATATAAAACACAAAATAATTGATTGCATACATATTCAACTCCTTTAATATGTCACACCAAATCATCACTGGTGCAACCAATTAGTTTTAGAAGTCATAAAATTAGATAAATGGAGATCACCTGTGTACAGTCAAGGTGTTCCAATTGATTGTAGTAAAAATACACCCGTATCTGGGAGGTCCAACTGTTGGCTGGCTTACAGAGTGGCCCGGTTTGGTTGAGTCACTTTGGCTGTAGTTCTGGGTGTGAGCTGTCTCAGGGAAGGCTTGGCTTGGAGTGCTGGGTGGTTGTGCTGGCTGTGAATGGTGTAGGGATGTTGAGAAACTGTGTCAGTTTTGGTAGTGGGGAGGTTCTGGAAAAGGAACCACAAATGGAGGGTTTGGGTGAGTGTAGGCTGGTGGGAGAAGGTTGGAATAAAGTTGAATCTTGATCTGAAAAATGATAAAAGAAGAAATATTGGAATGATTTCAAGTGATGGAGGGGAAAGATGGGATGTTTTGGAGAAAAAAAAGACCTTAAGGTTTTGTTTAAATTTGACCCGGAATAGCTGCCTTCTTTCAATCCCACAAAACTAACTAGGAAGTTAAAATCAGCCACAGGGAATATAGATTGTGCTCATATTTTAAGAGGAGGGAATATGATAATCATTTGTAAAGGATAAGAAACAATGTGAGAAGGCATTTCAATTGAAGACAAAAAGATAGTATCTATGTTGCCTAATGAAAATAGAGGTATTATGGGTGTCATAATGTGTGTTCCTACTGAAATTTTAGAAGAGGTTGGGCATAGTCAAATACCATCTATAAATCTGTTGATGATACAACCATTGTTGGTGGAATCTTAGGCTACATCCACACTAGACCGGATAATTTTGAAAACATTGGTTTCATGTAAAAATTATAGGTGTACACTCCGGCCATTTAAAAAAAATATCTCTGTCCACATTAAAACAGATATTTTGGCGAATCTCCTTCTACTGCACATGCATAGGACACATCTACCGAAAACAAGTGATATGTTTGGTGTTGAATCTCACTGTGAAAGTGTGCATTTGTGCAGTTACAGACTAGAAAAAGTTAAACGACAGACAGCTGTTGGCTCTTGAGCAGGAGGGCTTAAAACTTTAAAAAAAAAACAAATACTGGAGCATATAGAGGCAACCAACAGGGAGTTCATGGACAGTATGATGTGGCTGACGATGAACATTGAAAAATTGACAAACTGTATTGCATTAATAAAGCCCTGTGGTGACCCACTTCCCAGTGCACTCGAACCGGCTCACAAATCGGCGCGTCCCGGCATTGAGGCCAGTCCCAAAAAGGGCGCCATGTCTGCTTCACCAGCAAGGGGAAAAGTCCATGCGCGGGACGGGACTGTGAATACGTGTCCCCTACAGCATTCCCTCCCGGAGAGGGCGGGATCAGGAAGGTTTTAAAGCGAGGCCACGAAGTTTGAATAAATCTCTTTTGCAACCGCAGCTCATCGACTACGTGTCATTATTTCAGCGCTGTATGTAGCACACCGCTACAATTGGTGACCCCGACGGCCCAAACGATATTTGGGCTGAAGATGAACGATGCCGCATCTGTTCATGCAGTTTCATTAAAACTGCCAAGCTTCTGGACGCTGCGACCTCACCTATGGTTCCAGCAAGCAGAAGCCCAATTCCACATTTGGCAGATACCCTCGGAGGACGCACGTTACTACTACTTGGTGAGCTCCCTCGACCAGGAAACAGCAGCCCAGATTGAGGAGTTCATACAGTCTCCCCCAGCGGACGGCAAATACACAGAATTCAAAGCCCTGTTCATAAGGACTTTTGGACTCTCACGGCGCGAGCGAGCTGCCCGCTGACTGCACCTGGACGGCTTGGGAGACAGACCGTCATCGGCTTTGATGAACGAGATGGTGTCCCTGGCCGGAGGACACAAGCCCTGCCTCATGTTTGAGCAGGTATTCCTGGAGCAGCTGCCCGAGGACATACGCCTGCTGCTGTCCGACGCAGATTTCAGTGACCCTCAGAAGGTGGCAGCCCGGGCAGACTTGCTGTGGAAAGCCAAGAAGGAGATTGGGGCATCCGTCGCACAGATCACCAGGCCACACTCCCAGCAGCAAACCAGACCAGGCCTGGCAGCAGAGCCCACTAACCTCAGAGGCAGGGGTGAGGAGACCAACGAACAATGGTGCTTCTACCACCAGCGGTGGGGCGCAGAAGCCCGCCGCTGTAGCCCGCCCTGCAAGTTCCCGGGAAACGCCAGGGCCAGCCACCACTGATGGCTATGGCGGCTGGCCATTGGGATAGCCTCCTTATGTGTGGGACAAGCGGTCGAGATGCCATTTTTTGGTCAATACTGGAGCCAAGATCAGTGTCTTACCTCCGACAAGTTACGACACCCGCAACAGGGCACTGGGTCCCCCCCGAGGGCCGTGAACGGCAGCACAGTAAGGACCTACGGCACCCGTACGATGCAGCTACAATTTGGCTCCAGCCAGTTCACGTGGGACTTCACACCGGCCGCCGTAGCCCAACCGCTTCTGAGCATGGATTTTTTGCAGGCTCACAGCCTACTGGTTGACCTGCCGAGGCAGAGACTGGTCCACGCCGAGATCTTTCAGACGTTTTTCCTGGGTGCAGCCCAGTTGTCAGCCCCTCACCTAGACTCCATCACGCTGTCCGACAACGACTTCACCAGGATCCTGGCGGAGTTCCCATCGGTTCTGGCACCGCAGTTCACGGCAGCCATGCCCAGACACGGCGTACAGCACCACATCCCGACCCAGGGGCCACCCCTCCACGCCCGTGCTCAGCAGCTTCCCCCGGACAAGCTCCGCCTGGCGAAGGAGGAGTTGAAGAGGATGGAGGAATTGGGGATCATCCGGCGGTCTGACAGCCCATGGGCCCCCCCCCCCCCACACATGGTACCCAAAGCAACAGGGGACTGGAGACCATGCGGCGACTACTGCAGGATGAACGAGACCACAACACCGGACCGCTACCCTGTGCCGCACATACAGGATTTTGCAGCAAACCTGCACGGATCTTCTCCAAGGCCTAAAGAATGCCACACAGATGTTTCAGCGGTTAATGGACGCGGTGGGACACGACCTGGACTTCTCTTTCATCTATTTGGACAACATCCTCATAGCCAGCAGCAGTCGTCAGGAGCGTCTGTCCCACCTCCGTCAACTCCATGCCCGACTGAATGAATACGGCCTGACAATCAACCCCGCCAAATATCAGTTCAGGTTTGACATCATCAACTTCCTGGACCACAGGATTACTAAAGACGGAGCAACCCTCTGCCCGCTAAGGTAGACGCAGTCCGCCATTTACCCTGACCCAACACAATCAAAGGCCTTCAGGAATTCGTGGGTATGGTAAATTTCTACCACCGCTTCATCCCTTCAGCTGCCCGAATCATGCGCCGCCTGTTCGCCTTGATGTTGGGTAAAGGCAAGAACATTACCTGGGACGAGGAGTCTGCCGCTGCTTTCATTAAAATGAAAGAAACCTTGGCAAACGCCGCGATGCTAGTGTACCCCAGAATGGACGCCCCTACCGCCCTCACAGTGGACGCATCTAACATGGCAGTCGGTGGGCTGCTGGAACAACTCATCGAGGGTCGCTGGCAACCCCTGGCCTTTTTCAGCAACCAGCTGCGACCACCCGAGCTTAAATACAGTGCTTTCGACCGGGAACTGTTGGCGCTATACCTGGCAATCCGGCTTTTCAGGTACTTCTTAGAAGGTCGGCCCTTCACCGCGCTCACGGACCACAAACCGCTTACCTTTGCGTTCACGATGGTGTCCGATCCCTGGTCGTCCCGCCAGCAGCGACATCTGTCCTACTTCTCTGAATACACAATGGATGTCTGGCATGTCTTGGGAAAGGACAATGTCATGGCGGACGCGTTCTCTCGCCCTAACATTCAAGCCCTGTCCCAAGGGATAGACTATGAAGCATTGGCGGAGGCGCAGCAGGCAGATGAGGAGATCCCCAGTTACAGAAACGCAGTCTCCGGTTTGCAGCTCCAGGACCTCCCCGTGGGCCCGGGTGAGAGGACCCTACTCTGTGACGTCACCACCAGCCAACCCCGTCCCATCGTCCCGGCAGCCTAGCGGCGGCGCGTTTTCTACTCCATTCATAACTTAGCGCACCCCTCCATCAGGACAATCATCCGGATGGTCTCCAACAGGTTCGTTTGGCACTGACTCCACAAGCAGATCCGTGAATGGGCCAGAACGTGCATGCACTGCCAGACGGCCAAGGTGCAGCGGCACACCAAAGCTCTGCCGCAGCAGTTCTACCCCACCCACCGGCGTTTCGACCACATTCATGTGGATATCGTGGGCCCCCTGCCAGTGTCGCGAGGAGTGCGGCACTTCCTGACTATCGTGGACCGGTTCACAAGATGGCCAGAGGAGATCCCACTCACCGACACCACCTCCGAATCTTGCGCCCGGGCACTGATCGCCACCTGGGTATCTTGCTTTGGTGTACCGGCCCACATTACCTCCGACAGAGGCGCCCAGTTCACCTCCAGCCTGTGGTCAGCTATGGCCAGCCTTTTGGGGACACAGCTGCACCACACAACTGCCTACCACCCACAGTTGAATGGACTGGTGGAGCGTTTCCACCGTCACCTGCAGTTGGCTCTCATGGCCCACCTGAGAGGACCTAACTGGGTGGACGAGCTTCCCTGGGTCCTACTCGGAATCCGCACAGTGCCCAAAGAGGATCTGCACACCTCGTCGGCTGAGTTGGTGTACGGTGCACCCCTGGTCGTCCCAGGGGAGTTCATACCAGCCCCAAGGGGGCAAGAGGAATAATCCGCAGCAGTCCTGGGCAGACTACACGAGAGGCTCGGTAACCTGGCCCCCATACCCACTTCGCAGCATAGGCAGAACCCGACCTGCGTACCCAAAGACCTGCAAAACTGTAAGTTAGTTTTTGTATGACAGGGCGGACTTCGGGCACCGCTACAGCGGCCCTACGAGGGGTCGTTTATGGTGATCAGAAACAACGGGTCCACATACTTGCTGGACATTGGGGGGGGAGAAGAGGTTTTCACGGTGGACCGACTCAAACCGGCCCATGTGGACGTGGCGCAGCCAGTCGTGATTCCGGCACCGCGGCGCAGAGGCAGACCTCCCAAACAGAGTCCTGCCCAGACTGTGGACATTGGGGGGTGTATCGCTGGTTCTGGGGAGGGGGGGTTACGTGGCGACCCACTTCCCAGCGCACTCGAACTGGCACACAAATTGGCACGCACCGGCATTGAGGCCAGTCCCAAAAAGGGCGCCAAGTCTGCTTCACCAGCAAGGGGAAAAGCCCGTGCGTGGGACAGGACTGTGAATATGCATTCCGGCCCGGGGAGGGCGGGATCAAGAAGGCTTTAAAGTGAGGCCGTGAAGTTCGAATAAATTTCTTTTGCAACTGCAGCTCATCGACTACGTGTCGTTATTTCAGCGCTGCGTGTAGCACACCGCTACAGCCCCTTGTTAAATGTATAAAACATGTCTGCATCAGTGTTATCTTGTATTTCCATACAATGTTACATTAGGCTGTTACACATCTATTGTCAGAGAAGTACTTGCATAAATAGGTAAACCACCTTCATACGAGCAAGGACAGAAAACAGGGCAAAGTGTGTATACTTATTTATTCAGTAAGTTATGGATCAAAATATTTGGTGAATACATTTCTACCTCTTCTGGCTTCAGTCTCGTTGCCATCTGTTCTGAAATTGTTAGGCTGCGTTCAAAAAAACAATGAAATGGCGTGCTGCTGTCGCCATCTGTTCCGGCACGTTATTACAGTGTTTTTAGATTTCTCCAGTTACCCCGTCCACACTGCTCCGGCCAATCTGGCGTTTTCAAAATTACACACTCTGGAGAGCATTTCTGAAAGTCTCCGTTTTCAGGGGATGTAAATGCTGTTTTAGTGTGGACGGGGGAGTGGTGTAAAAACAAAGAGAAAAAGCTTTGGTTATGGATTTATCCGGTTTAGTGTGGATGTAGCCTTAGATGGTGATAAGTGGGCATACAGGAGCAAGATACTCCAACTAGCGAAGTGGTGTTGCAGCAGCAATCTGGCACTCAATGTCAGTAAGATGAAGAGCTGATTGTGAACTTCTGGAGGGGTAAGACATAGGAACACATACCAATCCTCTGAGGAATCAGAAGTGGAGAGATTGAGCAGCTTCAAGTTCCTGTGTGTCGATCTCTAAGGATCTAACCTGGTCCCAAGATATTGATGCAGTTTTAAAGAAGGCAAGACAATGGCTATACTTCATTAGGAGTCTAAAGAGATTTGGTATGTCAACAAATACACTCAAAAACTTCTATAGATGTACCATAGAGAGCATTCTGACAGGCTGCATCACTGTCTGGTATGGAGGGTCTACTGCACAGGACCGAAAGAAGTTGCAGAGAGTTGTAAATCTAGTCGGCTCCATCTTAGGCACTAGCCTACAAAGTACCCAGGACATCTTCAGGGAGCAGTGTCTCAGAAAGGCATCGTCCATTATGAAGGACCTCCAACACCCAGGACATGCCCTTTTCTCACTGTTGCCATCAGGTAGGAGGTACAGAAGCCTGAAGGCACACACTCAGTGATTCAGGTACAGTTTCTTCCCCTCTGACATCTGATTCCTGAATGGACATAACCTCACTTTTTTAATATACAGTATTTCTCTTTTTGCACATTTTTAATAATCTATTCCCCAGAGCACCACTGCTCAGTACAAGAGGACATGACTTTAAGGTAAGGGGAGGGAAGTTCAAGGGGGATATTAGGGGACGGTTTTTCACTCAGAGAGTGGTTGGTGCATGGAATGCACTGCCTGAGTCAGTGGTGGAGGCAGATACACTGGTGAAGTTTAAGAGACTACTAGACAGGTATATGGAGGAATTTAAGGTGGGGGGTTATATGGGAGGCAGGGTTTGAGGGTTGGCACAACATTGTGGGCTGAAGGGCCTGTACTATTCTATGTTCTATTCAATCTATGTAATTGATTTACTTGTTTATTATTATGCTTTATTTTAGTTATTTTTTTCCTCTGCTAGATTATGTATTGCATTGACTGCTACTGCTAAGTTAACAAATCTATAGCAGTTTATGCTAGTGATAATAATAGTCACATGCCAGTGATAATAAACCTGATTCTGTTATGTGGGAGCTGTAAATGAAGCTCTGATGGGTGGAGTATCTGTATTTGAGCCTCATTATGAAGGTACATAATGGGCATAGGAATATTGTAATGGAATGCAAGAAACATGATTTCTAATGCGTGGGATTTTAAGAAGTTTGGTTCTGATTTGTTAAATCCACCTGATCTTATAATGAATTCAAGGAAACTGGTTGTCACCACATTTTTTCAAGTTATTTTTTCTTGCAGGATTATGTTGTAATCAGGCATGACAGATTAGTTGGTACAGGGGCTGGTGCTGAAAATTTTATAAGGAAAGGGATAGGACATTGTGGAGGTAAATGAAGTGTATGAGGCACTTGTAGAAGTATTTTAAAGTGATAATTTTTTATAACCTTTGTGGAAAGCTTTCAATTGATTTGTTGGTAAGCATATATAGCTCTAGCTCACTAAGGGCTGTATAGTGTGGGGATTTTAACACGTGTAGTGCGCTGTAGGATTGTTCACAGAATGATGGTAATGGTTTGATTGTAGGAGAATTTTTTCTTAGATATTTCTCCTCTTGTATGTCTTGCTGGGAGGGGTATGAGATTTAATGTTCATTATGGTTCTGAAACTGCTATAGATTTGACATTAGTTTCAAACACTTTGGCTGAAATGAATAGGATGTCATTGGAGATGAAGCATTGGAAGTGATAATTTTCCTATATTTATAAGCTTGGGTGTGGATTTGTATAAGGGACAGGAGGCCACTTTTAGGAGGAGAAACTTTGATAAAGCAAATTGGGAGAAGTTTAAGGTTTTATGTGATGTACGTCTGTCAGGGCTGGATGTTGAGGGTGATGTGAATTTGTGCAGTGAAAGGTTATGTTCCATTATTCATCAAACTGCAGTGAAACATAGAAACATAGAAAATAGGTGCAGGAATAGGCCATTCGGCCCTTCAAGCCTGCACTGCCATTCAGTATGATCATGGCTGATTATCCAACTTAGGACCCTGTACCTGCCTTCTGTCCATACCCCCGATCCCTTTAGCCACAAGGGCCATATCTAACTCCCTCTTAAATATAGCCAAAGAACCGGCCTCAACTGTTCCCTGTGGCAGAAAATTCCATAGATTCACCACTCTCTGTGTGAAGAAGTTTCTCCTCATCTCGGTCCTAAAAAGCTTCCCCTTTATCCTTAAACTGTGACCCATCGTTCTGGACTTCCCCAACATCGGAAACAATCTTACTGCATCTAGCCTGTCCAATCCCTTTAGAATTTTATATGTTTCAATAAGATCCCCCCTCAATCTTCTAAATCCCAGCGAGTATAAGCCTAGTCGATCCAGTCTTTCTTCATATGAAAGTCCTGCCATCCCAGGAATCAATCTGGTGAACCTCTATGGCAAGAATGTCTTTCCTCAGATTAGGGGACCAAAACTGCACA
The DNA here is from genome assembly GCF_030144855.1 of Hypanus sabinus. NCBI lineage: Eukaryota > Metazoa > Chordata > Chondrichthyes > Myliobatiformes > Dasyatidae > Hypanus > Hypanus sabinus. The sequence goes on along the minus strand of NC_082724.1, from coordinate 68,154,852 downwards.
CAATACTCCAGGTGTGGTCTCACCAAAGCCTTGTACAACTGCAGTAGAACCTCCTTGCTCCTGTTCTTGAATCCTCTTGCTATGGATGCCAAAATACCATTCGCCTTTTTCACCGCCTGCTGTACCTGCATGCCCACTTTCAATGACTGGTGTACAATGACACCCAGGTCTCCTTGCACCTCCCCTTTTCCTAATCACCCACCATTCAGATAATAATCTGTTTTCCTGTTCTTGCCACCAAAGTGGATAACCTCACATTTATCCACATTAAATTGCATCTGCCATGAATTTGCCCACTCACCTAACCTATCCAAGTTACCCTGCATCCTCTTAGCACGCTCCTCACAGCGAACACTACCACCCAGCTTTGTGTCATCCACAAACTTGGAGATGCTGCATTTAATTCCCTCGTCTAAATCATTATATACATTGTAAACAACTGGGGTCCCAGCACTGAGCCTTGCAGTACCCCACTAGTCACTGCCTGCCATTCTGAGAAGGTCTCGTTTATTCCCACTCTCTGCTTCCTGTCTGCCAACCAATTCTCTATCCACATCAAAACCATACCCCCAATAACGTGTGCTTTAAGTTTGCACACTAATCTCCTATGTGGGACTTTGTCAAAAGCCTTTTGAAAATCCAAATATACCACATCCATTGGTTCTCCCATATCCACTCTACTAGTTACATCCTCAAAAAATTCTATAAGATTTGTCAGACATGATTTTCCTTTCACAAATCCATGCTGACTTTGTCCGATGACTTCACCGTTTTCCAAATGTGCTGTTATTACATCTTTGATAACCGACTCTAGCATTTTCCCCACCACCGATGTCAGTCTAACCGGTCTATAATTCCCGGGTTTCTCTCTCCCTCCTTTTTAAAAAAGTGCGGTTACTTTAGCCACCCTCCAATCCTTAGGAACTAATCCAGAATCTAAAGAGTTTTGAAAAATTATCACTAATGCATCCACTATTTCTCGGGCTACTTCCTTAAGCACTCTGGGATGCAGACCATCTGGCCCTGGGGATTTATCTGCCTTTAATCCCTTCAATTTACCTAACAACACTTCCCTACTAACATGTATTTCCCTCAGTTCCTCCATCTCATTAGACCCTCGGTCCCTCAGTGGAAATGATTCTTATTAAAAAGGGCATTAATAGGAGAAAAGCTGCACTATGGTTGACTGGTGAGTGTGCAGGGGCAATCAGGGAGAGAAATAAGATATTTAAGAAAGTTAGGTATCACTCTCTCTGAATGACCTCATTAAGTATAAAAGGGCACGGACTGTAGTGAGGAAAATGGAGGAGATTGCAGAAAGGGTTTACAGGAGGTCATATTGTAATAGTTATTGGAAGGGATATTAAACTTGAAAATGTTTTGGGAATGATTAAAAATGGTGGGGGGGGGGGAGGAATACGTAGTGCTAATAATATTCCAGTATTGATTAAAGAAGGTAATACAATTGTTACTGAAATGGAGAAGGTTGAGTTACTGGCTCGGTCATTTGCTGTAACTCATAATCAAGATAATTTAAGTGAAGAGGTTAAACAACATAGGATAAGGTTTGAAGTGAATATCCTGATGTGTTGGAAGCTAGTTATAGCAAAGTCAGTATTAGTGATGTAGAGTTTTCTTTGTATGAATTTAAAACAGCTATTAATAGTACAGGTCAGATGGTTCTAGGAAAGGAGGATATGTTATTGTATGTTTAAACATATGGCTGTCAACTCACAAGATAATAAAAGTTTTGAATCATATTTGGAAGTTAGGCCATCTTCCCTCCGCATGGAAAATAGTAGTAGAGCCTATTCTAAAATCTGGAAAACTCCAGATGGTTCCTTATAGTTATAGACCAATATCATCAACATCCCATTTGTGTAAACTTATGGAGCGCATGATAAAAGAGCAGTTGAATTATATTTTGGGGGAAGAAAAAGGGTGATGTAGCATTTTATCAGAGCGGATTTTGAAAGGGTTGAATGACTTTGGATTCAGTTTTATGTTTGGAAGATGATATTGGGAAAGTACAGGTAAATAAAGAAGTAATACTTTTTTGATATAGGGAAAAGCACATATGTTATGGAGGGGGAGTCTTTTGATTAAATTATGGAAATTAGAAGTGATAGGAAGGCTATATTTTGAGTTTTTTATTTGAATGGTCTGTGCAGGTAAGGTGCAGGTAAAGTATATTCTGGCATTGATGAGATGGAGATTGGAAGCCCCACAAGGCAATATTTGTAGCTCTTTATTGCTTAATATAATCAATGATATTTTATCTGAGATAGGTACTGAGGTGGATAAATCATTTTTTGCAGATGATGCAGCTTTATGGATCAAAGGTTGAAATTTCAATTTAACTGTAATTAGTGAATAATAATATCGAACAGTGGGCAAATGGATGGATGGGGTTTTAAGCTTTTAGTAGGTAAAACCATATAACCATATAACAATCACAGCACGGAAACAGGCCATCTTGGCCCTCCTAGTCCATGCCGAACTCTTAATCGCACCTAGTCCCACCTACCCACATTCAGCCCATAACCCTCCACTCCTTTCCTGTCCATATACCTATCCAATTTTACCTTAAATGACACAACTGAACTGGCCTCTACTACTTCTACAGGAAGCTCATTCCACACAGCTATCACTCTCTGAGTAAAGAAATACCCCCTCGTGTTTTCCTTAAACTTCTGCCCCCTAACTCTCAAATCATGTCCTCTCATTTGAATCTCCACTACTCTCAATGGAAACAGCCTATTCACCTCAACTCTATCTATCCCTCTCAAAATTTTAAATACCTCGATCAAATCCCCCCTCAACCTTCTACGCTCCAATGAATAGAGACCTAACTTGTTCAACCTTTCTCTGTAACTTAAGTGCTGAAACCCAGGTAACAACCTAGTAAATCGTCTCTGCACTCTCTCTAATTTATTGATATCTTTCCTATAATTCGGTGACCAGAACTACACACAATATTCTAAATTTGGCCTTACCAATGCCTTGTACAATTTTAACATTACATTCCAACTTCTGTACTCAATGCTTTGATTTATAAAGGCCAGCGTTCCAAAAGCCTTCTTCACCACCCTATCTACATGAGACTCCACCTTCAGGGAACTATGCACTGTTATTCCTAGATCTCTCTGTTCCTCTTCATTCCTCAATGCCCTACCATTTACCTTGTATGTTCGATTTGGATTATTCCTGCCAAAATGTAGAACCTCACACTTCTCAGCATTAAACTCCATCTGCCAATGTTCAGCCCATTCTTCTAACCAGCATAAATCTCCCTGCAAGCTTTGAAAACCCACCTCATTATCCACACCTCCTACCTTAGTATCATCGGCATACTTACTAATCCAATTTACCACCCCATCATCCAGATTATATATGTATATTACAAACAACATTGGGCCCAAAACAGATCCCTGAGGCTAGTCTCTGGCCTCCATCCCAATAAACAATGATCCACCACTACTCTCTGGCATCTCCCATCTAGCCACTGTTGAATCCATTTTATTACTCCAGCATTAATAGCTAACAACTGAACCTTCTTAACTAACCTTCCATGTGGAACTTTGTCAAAGGCTTTGCTGAAGTCCATATAGACTACATCCACTGCCTTACCCTCGTCAACATTCCTCGTAACTTCTTCAAAAAATTCAATAAGGTTTGTCAAACATGACCTTCCACGCACAAATCCATGCTGGCTACTCCTAATCAGATCCTGTCTATCCAGATAATTATTAATACTATCTCTAAGAATACTTTCCATTAATTTACCCACCACTGATGTCAAACTGACAGGTCTATAATTGCTAGGCTTACTTCTAGAACCCTTTTTAAACAATGGAGCCACATGAGCAATACGCCAATCCTCCGGCACAATCCCCCATTTCTAATGACATCTTAAGGATCTCCGTCAGAGCTTCTGCTATTTCTACACAAACTTCCCTCAAGGTCCTGGGGAATATCCTGTCAGGACCTGGAGATTTATCCACTTTTAAATTTCTTAAAAGCGTCAGTACTTCCACCTCTTTAATTGTCATAGGTTCCGTAACTTCCTTACTTGTTTCCCACACCTTACACAATTCAATATCCTTCTCCTTAGTGAATACTGAAGAGAAGAAATCGTTCAAAATCTCTCCCATCTCCCTCGGCTCCACACAAAGCTCCACACTCTGATTCTCTAAGGGGCCAATTTTATCCCTCACTATCCTCTTGCTTTTAATATAACTGTAGAAACCTTTCAGATTTACTTTCACCTTATTTGCCAAACCAACCTCGTATCTTCTTTTAGCTTTTCTAATCTCTTTCCTAAGATTCCTTTTACATTCTTTATATTCCTCGAGCAATTCCTTTACTCCATGCTGCCTATATCTATTGTAGACATCCCTCTTTTTCCGAACCAAATTTCTAATATCCCTTGAAAACCATGGTGCTTTCAAACCTTTAACCTTTCCTTTCAACCTAACAGGAACATAAAGATTCTGTACCCTCATAATTTCACCCTTAAATGACCTCCATTTCTCTATTACATCCTTCCCATAAAACAACTTGACCCAATCCACTATCTCTAAGTCCCTTCGCATCTCCTCAAAGTTAGCCTTTCTCCAATCAAGAATCTCAACTTTAGGTCCTGTCCTGTCCTTCTCCACAATTATATTGAAGCTAATGCTATTGTGATCACTGGACCCGAAGTGCTCCCCAACACATACATCTGTCAGCTGAACTATTGCATTCCCTAACAGGAGATCCAACACTGCCCCATCTCTAGTCGGTACTTCTACGTATTGTTGCAAAAACTATCCTGCACACATTTCACAAACTCTAAACCATCCAGTCCTTTTACAGAATGAGCTTCCCAGTCTACTTGTGGAAAATTAAAATCTCCCACAATCACTACCTTGTGTTTACTACAAATATCTGCTATCTCCTTACACATTTGCTCTAACACTAGTTATATTTTACAAAGAGGATCAATAGACATGTACTTAATTAGAAATTATATAGTCACACTCTTGAAGTGTCAGCGGTAAGATTTCTTGGCATATGGCTGGATAGAATGTTGACATGGAAGCACCGTATCAGTGAGATAATTGACAAATGTAAAGGGACATTAAATATCCTTGGGGTGTCTATGTCGGTATTCTTGGGGTGCTACACAAAAATCTGACCATTTATTTGTTTAATTGCATCTGTACTAGATTATGGCTGTGTGACTTATCAGCTTCATCTTCAAATTTAAAATGTTTGGATGCGATGCAAGCAGAGATTGTGTTGTGCGACAAGGTTGTCCCCTGTGTCAGCTTTACTGGTTGAAATGGGACAATTACTCTTAGAGTTGCAGAGGTTGAATTTGTAGTTAACACACTGGGTTAACTTGAGGAGGCAGAGCAATGATTACCCTGTTAAGTGTGTTGGAAGACTGTTGGGAACATCACAAGAACAGTGTTTTTATTTTTGGGTGGCTGGGTTCTTATCATGCTAGAAATATGGCCTTGCTGGATGATGTAATTTATCCTACTGTTATTTTTTTTGTTAACCCCACTTTTTTCCCCAATGGCTTTAGTTGACTTTGGGTTGCATGATTTAACCAAGTCCAAGGATCCTGTTACACCCATGACCCTGTTGGTTCATCAATATGTTCAGAAAAATTATTGCCATATGCTAACTATTTTTAATGATGCATCAAAAGATACGTTTATGGGGGATGTTGATGTGGCTGCTTTTATGCCTGGATTACAGGTTACAATAAAGAACCATCTTACAAACCATTTATCAGCATATACTGCTGAGTTGGTTGCTATAATTTTGGGCTTACAGAAGGTGGAGGAAATCTGTCCTTGTAAAGTTATAATTCAGATTCTTTTTTGGTTCTGACTAGTCTTAAAAAGGATCTGTTTTATTGCTGGAAATTCTTCAAACTTTATTTCATATTCAAGGTATAGGTCTACATGTCTTTCCCTTGTGGATCTCTGCACGTGTAAGTATTGAGGGGAATGAGCAGATTGATTGTTTGGCCAAAAAAGCTGTGGATATGGAACAACCACTTAACAAATGAGAAGCTAAGGGGTTGGTGGGGCTAAGAATTAGGGAATATGACAAGATTTGTGGGAAAATGGGCATAAGGGAAGACACCTTTCCAGAATAAATTGATGGGTGAAGGGGAATACAAGAAGGGAAGAAATTATATTGACTTGACTTAGCATTGGACATACTATGCTTAATTATTCCTTGTATCTTGTTGGAAAAGGTCACTCTAGTATGTGTAGGTGTTGTCATCATTATGAAGCACTTGAACACATTCTTTTACAATGTGAAGCATATAGGGATTAAAGAAAGCAAATGCAGGTTGTACTATGAGCTTCAGGGGTTGACAGTTCTCATTTTTAAAAACTTTGTCATGGAAGTGATTGTAATTTAATTTGCATTATTAAATTATTTACAAAGGACTTTTTGGGGTAATTTAGTTTTCATTTGATAAAGAAGCAGTAGGAGTTTTATTTCACAACTCTCTACACCACACTCCAGTTGAGTTGGTGGTGGTAATGCACCTTTAAGTTGGCTGCCAATCACCATTTAATGTCAGAAGGTTGTTCAACTGCTGGTGAGTCAGTATCCTGGCAAAAACTACACCATGAAGACAAAAGAACACTTCAAGCAATTCTGTGAAAAGGTTCAGTGACTTCCAAATTTCCCCCCAGAAACTCTAGCCATTGTAACATAGAACATAGAAAACCTACAGCACAACACAGGCCCTTCAGCCCACAAAGCTGTCTATTTTTCTGAGCTCCATATACCTGTCCAGGAGTCTCTTAAAAGACCCTATTGTATCTGCCTCGACCACTGTCCCTGGCAGCCCATTGCACGCACTCACCACTCTCTGTGTATTTTTAAAAAAACTTTCATCTCCTCTGTACCTACTTCCAAGCACCTTAAAACTGTGCCCCCTCATGCTAACCATTTCAGCCCTGGGGAAAAGCCTCTGACTATCCACATGATCAACGTCTCCATCTTATACACCTCTATCAGGTCACCTCTCATCCTCCGTTGCTCCAAGGAGAAAAGATTGAGTTCACTCAACCTATTCTCATAAGGCATGCTCCCCAATCCAGGCAACATCCTAGTAAATCTCCTCTCACCCTTTGTATGGTTTGCACATCCTCTACTATCATTCCTGCTAGTGTCGCCTTGCCAGGTCTTCACTCATGCTTTTGTAATTCTCTTTACTGTAATATTGATGCATCCATTTTTAACTTTTCATTCTCAAACTGCAGGATGAATTCTCTCATGTTATAATTACTGCCTCCTAAGGTTTCCTTCACTTTAAACGCTTTAATCAAATCTGGGTCATTACCAAATACCCAATACTGTGTAGAACAAGTGGGGTCAACCACAAGCTGTTCTAAAAAGCCATCACATAAATATTGTACAAATTCCCTCTCTTGGGATCCAGTACCAAATGGATTTTATCAATCTGCCTATGTATTGAAATCTCCCATAATTATTCCCCATTGCCCTTTTTACATGCCTTTTCTATCTCCTGGTGTAATTTGTAGCCTGCATTCTGGTACTGTTCAGCACCTTGAATATAACTTTCATTGGGGTCACTTTTCCCTTGCAGTTCCTGAACTATCTACAAGGATTCTACATCTTCTGATCCTATGTTACCTCTTTCTAAGGATTTGATTTCATTATTTACCACAGAACCTCCCCTTGTTGCCTACCTGCCTGTCTTTTTATTTGATACAATGTGCATCCTTGGATGTTAAGCTCACAAATGTGATCTTTCAGCTATGACTCAGTGATCCCACAACATCAAACCTGTCAAACACAGACTGTGTTACAAGATGATCCATCTTATTCTGTAATATTGCATGCATTCAAATATAATACTTTCAGTCCTGTATTCATCACCCTTTCTGATTTTGGCCCTGTGTTATACTTTAACTTATTCCACTGACTGCAATTTTGCACTATCATAAGAAGATATGAAATAGGAGCAGGAATATGCCATTTGGCCCATCGAGCTTGCTCTGCCATTCAATAAGATCATGGCTGATCTGGCCATGGACTCATCTCCACCTACCCGCCTATTCCTCATAACCCCTAATTCCACTACTATGCAAAAATCTACCAACCATGTCTTAAGTATATTTACTGAGGTAGCCTCCACTGAGGTATCATCTGTCTGTCTTTCCTCATTGCCTCACTACACATTGTGTGTACTTATATACCAACTGCCTCATCCTCACTGCTATAACTCCAGTTCCCATTGCCTTGCCAATCAGTTTAAACTCTCCCCAACAGCTCTAGCAAACCTGCCTTTAAGGATATTGGTTCCCCTCCCATTCTGGGGGAACCTATTCTTTTTGTAGAGTTCATATCATCCCTAGAAGTGATCCCAATGATCTACAAACCTCAACCATTGCCCCACTGCATTGCCAACACCAACTATTCTGGAGTGTGATCTAGAGAACTGGATAAATAAAACCCCTGACGAAGGGTCTCGGCCCGAAACGTCGACAGTGCTTCTCCCTGTAGATGCTGCCTGGTCTGCTGTGTTCCATCAGCATTTTGTGTGGTTGCTTAAAGAAAACCCGTTATCAAATGAAAATTAAATTGCCTCAAAAAGCTCTATGAATTGTAAGTAGTGAAAGAAAATACTGTACATTAAAGTCATTCCATAACTTTTAAAGTTTTTAAATGAAAACTATCAACTCAACAAAGGCAATAAAGCTTGCATTTGAATTCTTTCAATCTTGTGTGCTTCACACTACAATAGGATGTGTTCAACTGATTCATAATGATGACAAAATCTACACAACCCAGAGTGATGTTTTCTGACGATATAAGGAATAATGAAGCATAGTATACCAAGTTCTAAGTCAAGTCAATATAATTTGTTCCCTTGTCTTTATCCCCTTCTCCCATCAACCCAATAGTTGTGTGCATTCTATTAAGGTGTCTCCCCCTTATGCCCCTTATCCCACAAGTCCTCTCATAATCCCCTAATTCTTAACCATTCCAACCCCTCTGCTTCTGATGTGCTAAGCGGAAAGCTTATATCCACAGATGAACTTCTAACAGCATTATTTAGCTCAACAATCGGCCCTCTCATTTCCCTCACCTCTATGTGCAAGGATCCACAAAAAGAGACATATAAACCAATACTTTGAATATGAAATAAAGTTTGAAGAGCTTTGCTGTATTGCTGCTAGAATGACGTGTTTTGAGACTCGTCAAAACTGAAGGTATCTGAACAAATTACCACTTTGCTAGCACAAGTGCTGATCCATTTGTTGATGAAGCTGCTCCATAAGTCACACAGATCTGATTGAATATGAATGGTCAACAAAGATTTTCATGTGGCACCAAGAATGCCCAGATAGACACTTGATATGCTTCTTAACATCTATCAATTGCTTGACTGATATGGTACTTCAATGTTAGATTATTATCCATCTAGGTGCCTAGAAATCTTACCATTGACACTTCAAGAGTTTGACCATATAATTTCATATCACATGCAGGTCTATTGTAAAATGCATAATTTATGTTTTAGCTACTGAAAGCTTGCATCCCCCTCTATTTGCCCATTGTCTGACCTTATTAATCACCAACTGCATCCTATATACAGTTAAGTTGAAATTTCTACCTCTAATCCATAAAGCACCATTTGCAAAAAAATGATTTACCTACCCCAGTACCAATCTCAGAAAATATTAATTATAATATTAAATAATGGCTATGAATACTGCCTTGTGGGGTCCCAATCTCTCTCAAAGAAACCCAGATATGCCTTGCCCACCCTTACCTACATACACCATAAAAAAACTCAAAGAAATTAGTCTTCTAATCACTCCTAATATCTATAATTAATCAAAAGGCCTTTCTTCCATAACATATCATGACTTTTCAATATCGGAAGTACTGCTATTACAACTTTATTTACTGGTGCTTTCCTAATAACATCTTCCAAACGTAAAAGTGAATCCTATGTCATTCTATCCTTCCAAAATATAGTTTAATCAGAACAGATATCACCTTTTCCAAAATATAATTCAAATGCTCATTTACTGTACGTTCCATAAGTTTACACAGAATAGAATGTTGATGATATTGGTCTATAACTAGAAGGATCTGAGAGGGGTTTTCCAGGTTTAGAATGGGCACTACTGCCGTTTTCAATGGGGAAGAAAAGATGGCCTAACCTCCAAATATGATACAAAAATTCTAATATTATCTCGAGAGTTGTTGGTCATATATTTTAACTTGCAATACCATATCTTTTCCTGGAGCCATCAGACCTGTACTATTAATAGCTTTCTTAAATCTATGCAAAAACCTTTGCATCACTAGTACTAGCATTGCTTCAGCTAGCTTCCCACACAGTATTCACAGAATTTGGATCCAGAACTGGCTTGCCCACGGAAGGCAAAGAGTGATTGTAGACGGGTCATATTCTGCATTGAGGTTGGTCACCAGTGAAGTGCCTCAGGGATCTGTTCTGGGACCCCTACTCTTCGTGATTTTTATAAATGACCTGGATGAAGAAGTGGAGGGACACACACAAAATGCTGGTGGAATGCAACAAGCCAGGCAGCATCTATAGGAAGAAGCACTGTCGACATTTTGGGCCGAGGCCCTTCATCAGTCCTGACGAAGGTGTACGGTGTATTGACCTTCATCAATCATGGAATTGAATTTAGGAGCCGAGAGGTAATGTTGCAGCTATATAGGACCCTGGTTAGACCCCACTTGGAGTACGGTGCTCAGTTCTAGTTGCCCCACTACAAGAAGGATATGGTAGCCATAGAAAGGGTACAGAGGAGATTTACAAGGATGTTGCCTGGATTGGGGAGTATGCCTTATGAGAATAGGTTGAGTGAACTTGGCCTTTTCTCCTTGGAGCAATGGAGGATGAGAGGTGACCTGATAGAGGTGTATAAGATGATAAGAGACATTGATTGTGTGGATATTCAGAGGCTTTTTCCCAGGGCTGAAATGGTTGCCACAAGAGGACACGGGTTTAAGGTGCTGTAGTATAGGTACAGAGGAGATGTCAGGGGTAAGTTTTTTGACTCAGGGGGTGGTGAGTGCATGGAATGGGCTGCTAGCAATGGTGGTGGAGGTGGATATGATAGGGTCTTTGAAGAGGCTCTTAGATAGGTACATAGAGCTTAGTAAAATGGAGGGCTATAGGTAATAATATGACCTTTTTTTTTTGCAACCTCCACTACTTTCTGCACTATGCCCTGTACCCTTTTTATACTTAATAAGATCACTCGGAGAGTGATAAATAATTTTTCTAAACACCTTATTTTTCTCCCCAGTTGCTTCTGGGCATTCCTCAGTCCACCATGGTACACTCTTTTTAATGCCCTTTTTAATAGGAATCACTTTCAATGCAGTTTGATGAATAATGTGACATAACCATTCATTGCATAATTCCACATCACCCTTAACATTCAGCCCCAACAGAGATTCATCACAAAACTTTAAGCTTTTCCCAATTTACTTTACCAAAATTCCACCTCCTAAAAGTGGCCTCCTGTCCCCTACCTGAACATCTTGACTATATCTGCTTTTATGCCTTTATGATTGGCTGATTGTATTAACAAACAGATGTACCTAATAAAGTGGCCACTGACAGTTTGCTGTTACTTGTGTAGCTTGTTTTAGTACCTACTGAATATCTCTGACATAATCTTTTTTGAGTGTTTGTTTCCTTTTCTATTACAACATACTCTTCAGTGTGAATGTTTTCCTGTAAACTGCTTCGGCATTTTCACAATTCCACTCCAATGCAGTGACAAACATAATGTACTGCGAACAGATTGGTGCCAAAATGATATCATCCCTTTCCATACATGTCCTCAAGTCCCCAACAGTATTACACAACTAAGTGAGTCAGTTGATGTCTTGACAACTAGTGGTCCAATGTGATGGAATCTTAATTAGATTTATAAAAGTGTTTTATATAATTCTGCATGTTTTTCCTTGGTCCTTTACATTAGGTACAAGAACAGTTGCTGTTGCTGTTTGAAGCCATATTTTTTACAAACTAAGTGTTAATTGCTCTTATCTCATCCGTTTTAAAAGAGAAACTGAAATGATAGGTGTGCATTATTTCTTTTCCTTTCTGCTCCACTCCAAAATTTAGTTAATGGATGAAAACACTACACAATCACTGGTTGTCTATAGTGATGCTTCTTTGACATCTTCAAGCTGTTAAATTAGCAGTTCACTAGGAGGCATGCTGGATGTTCAGTCCATACAGTTGTAACTGATTAACATTAGCATACAAAATGATGGAGAAATCTACCGATGTGTCTCAGAGAAGTCAGTGCTGATCAGGAAACAGGACTAGATATCTTAAACACAAAAGACACTGCAGATGCTGTGGTTAAAACAACATGTACAACACTCTGGAGGAACTCAGCAGGTCCGGCAGCAACAGTGGAAACGAGCAGTCAACGTTTAAGGAGCAGTGTCGCAGGAAAACAGCTTCCATCATCAGGACTCCCACCATCCAAGTCGTGTTTTCTTTTCTCTGCTCCCATCAGGACGAAGGTACAGGAGACTTGGGTCCCATACCACCAGGTTCAGGAAGAGTTAGTACCCTTCAACCATAGGCCTACTGATCCAGAGGATGCAACTTCACTCAACTCAGCAATGAATTGATTCTACAAACTTACTTCCACAAACTTACTTTCAAGTACCCTATATCTCATGCTCAATGTATCTATTTATTTATTTATTGTAGGTAGTTGTAAAATTGCTTGTGCACATTGGTTATTTGTCCATTTTTCTTGTATCTTTCATTGATTCTACTGTGAATGCTCACAAGAAAATGAAATTTAGTGTTGTATGTATTTTGATAATAAAATATGCTTTGAACTTTGAGGATGTTCCCATCACCAGACACTTGTTTGTTTAGTTGCAGGGAAACGTATAATGCCAAAGATGCCCATGCTTTGTTGTTTAATAGCGACAGACATCAAGCTAGTTGGCACAGAGTTGAGTTAAGCATAACATCGCAGAGAAGGTAAAGAAGTAGTAACCCCCTGCTCTAACTAAAAATAAACAAAGGCTGGTTTAAAATTGAGAATACCATAAGTCATAGGAGCAGAATTAGGATGTTTGGCCCATCGAGACTGATTCGTTTTCCACCCCCCACACACAACTCTATTCTCTGCCTTCTCCCCATAATCTTTGACTTCTTTATCAAAAACTCATCAACCTCTGCTTTAAATATGCCTCCACAGCTCTTTGTGACCATCAGAATATTGCCCTTTTCGTACATCTTTTCTATCCATGTAACCATATAACAATTACAGCACAGAAACAGGCCATCTCGGCCCTTCTAGTCCATGCTGAACGCTTAATCTCACCTAGTCCCACTGACCTGCACTCAGCCCATAACCCTCCATTCCTTTCCTGTCCATATACCTATCCAATTTAAAAAAAAATGACAATATCGAACCTGCCTCTACCACTTCTACAGGAAGTTCGTTCCACACAGCTACCACTCTCTGAGTAAAGAAGTTCCCCCTTGTGTTACCCCTAAACTTTTGCCCCTTAACTCTCAACTCATGTCCTCTTGTTTGAAGCTCCCCTACTCTAAATGGAAAAAAGCCTATCCTCCTCATTATTTTAAATACCTCTATCAAGTCCCCCCTCAACCTTCTAAGCTCCAAAGAATGGAGACCTAACTTATTCAATCTTTCTCTGTAACTTAGGTACTGTAACCCAGGTAAAGTTCTAGTAAATCTCCTCTGTGCTCTTTCTATTTTGTTGACATCTTTCCTATAATTTGGTGACCAGAACTGTGCACAATCCCTCTTTGTAATTTTTACCCCATATACTGGCTACTGTTCAGGGGCCTGTACAATACCTCCTTAAGCCTATTTTTACCATTGCAGTTTCTTAGCTTGACTTGCAAGAATTCTACATCTTCTGATCCTATGTCACTTCTTTCTAAGGATTTTATTTTATTTTTTTTTGCCAACAGACACCTCACCCCCTCTGCCTACCTGCCCGTCCTTTCGATACAACGTGTATCTTTGGATGTTAAGCTCCCAACTATGATCTTCTATCAATGATGCCCAAAACATTATACCTACCAATTTCTAACTGTACTACAAGATCATCTATCTTACTATGCATATATTGCATGGAATTCAAATAACACTTTCAATCCTGTATTTACCACACCCTTCTGAAATTAATCTCCATGTTGCCTGAAGTTAAATTCTTACTCCTTTCTAGACTTCTTGTCTTATTCTGGAGACTTCAGTAACCTCCCCTGCAGTCTCCTTTTCTTTTACTTCATCCTTAGTTTTCCAAGCTGTTGAACCTCCCCCTCCCCACCACCCCCACCATTTGGATTAAATCAGTCTGACATGCATGTTGTCTTGCTTCTGAAGTCACAGGAATCTGGGTTTAGTTTTACCAAAATGCCATGTAACATATTATCATAATGCATTTGCATTCATTTCTAACTGATGGCAATTAGAGCAAGCACATTAATCATTGATAATTATGTAGGTCAGGGAGCACTTGTATCTCTTGATTTTGGACTGACGACCCCTCCATCGGTTAGGTTTGACCATGGATGTTGCATCCCAGCAGAAGTGCAAGCCAGGGCAGTAGAATATGGAGAGCAAGCTGTTGCCCATGCAGCAGGCTCCCCTCTCCACACAGCTGACGAATCCAAAGTAAAGGCTTCAGGATACAGTTTCAAACCAGTGACATCGCAGGAGTTTTCAGTCAGCATTGAACTCAATATAGGCCTTAGGGACTCCAGTCTGGAATTTTCCTCAGGTTTAACTCCTGAAGTCTTTCCTATTAGTGGGTTTAGCTGCAAGCTAGCAGAGATTTCAGATCAGAGTTTTCCTTCTTGATCAGCTGCCAATGAATACCGATGAGACCCAGCTGCCCGAAGTGACTGGTTTTAAGGCACCAGTAACCTGACTTTGCTCCTTTTGCTGCCAGAAGAAACAGTTCCACTGGTTTTAGTAGCTAGGAGCTGAACTAGGTTGTCAGAGGCTATATAGTGTGAGCTTATCCTAACTACCTTCCCCCTAACTATGATAATATTAAGGAACCACAGTGGGTTATAAAAATGCATATTATTTGATAGAATTAGTGAGATTGCTTCACCCCTAAGTGATGTACGGAAAAGAGATTTTTTGCAATAATTCCTCGTTCGAAGGAGGTGGGTGTACTGGTTTGGATGACATCTGTTACGCATTCCTTATTACTTCAGAAATAAATGGCTTGCTTGGTCATTTTCACTTAAAACAAAACCAAGATAAGGGAACATACCACTCCCATACTAGCTACTCTTGAGTTGGCTTCCTGTATCTTTTAGAATTGATCTTAAAGTTCTCTTTACTTGTTGTTAAAGCCCTCAATAGTTGGAGGACCAGAATATATCACAGAATCGCTTTTGTTTTGTATCCTGCTCGAGCTCGCAGGTCTTTTTCTGCCAGTCTCTTAAATTTAAACAATCTCCTTCAAAGGGTAAATGGTTGGTCAGCTTTTTTAAAACTACTTTCCTAAACTGTGGAATTCAATACCAAAAACTATAAGTGATGCAGACTCAGTTGAAACTTTTAAATGCCATCTCAAAACCTGTTTATTAAACCTTGCAACACATACAAAATGCATGAGGAACTCAGCAGGCCAGACAGCATCTATCGAAAAAAGTATAGTCAACGTTTCAGGCCAAATCCCTTCAGCAGGACCTGGTATTTACAACTGGTATCATCCCAAAGTTACTACACAATAATATTAAACAATTAGGCCTACACAGTAATGTCTACGTAAAACTTCAGAAAGTCACTATAATATAAAATGCTGGAAGAACTCAGCAGGCCAGGCAGCATCGATGGGGGGGGGGAGTGGGGGGGAAGTACAGTCGATGTTTCAGGCTGAGGGCCTTCACCAGGACTGGAAGAAAAAAAGATGAGTTACAGTTAAAAGGTGGGGTTGGGGAGGAAGAACCACGAGTTGTTGGGTAAAACTTGGAGCGGTGAAGTAAAGAGCTAGGAAGTTGATTGGCGAAAGAAATACAGGACTGGGGAAGGGGAATCTAATAGAAGAGGACAGAAAGCTATGGAAGAAAGAAAAGGGGAGAAGAGCACCAGAAGGAGGTGATGGGCAGGGAAGGGGATAAGGGGAGAGAGGAAAAAGGGGATGAGGACTGGTGAAGTGAACTGGAAATTCGAGAAATCAATATTCATGCCATCAGGTTGGAGGGTACCCAGGTGGAATATAAGGTGTTGTTCATCCAACCTGAGTGTGGCCTCATCGCAACAGTAGGGGAGGCCATGGATTGAATGAAAACAGGTGGCTACTGGGAGATCCTGCTTATTCTGGCGGTTGGGATGTAGGTTCTCGGTGATGCGGTCTCCCAATCTATGTCAGTGTTACCTATGCTGCTTCTGCCAGAATATAGGGAATTGTCCAGTGGCCACCCATTTTAATTCCCATTCCTCTTCCCCCTGTTGTGATGAGGTCATACTCAGTTTGGAGGAACAATACCCTGTATTCTGTCTGGGTAGCCTCCATCCAGGTGTCACGGGCATAGATCTCTTGAACTTCCGGTAATGTACACCCCCTCCCCCACCCCTCACCACTCCCTATGTCCTTTTCCCTTTCTCATCTCATCTCCTTGCCTGTCCATCTTCTCTCTTTGGTGCTCCTCCCTGTTTTCTTTATTCCATGGCCTTCTGTCCTCTTCTATCAGATTCCCCCTGTATCTCTTTCACCAATCAACTTCCCAGCTCTTTACTTCTTCCTCCCTACCCCAGGTTGCACCTATCAGCTACCATCTGGTTCTTCTTCCTCTCCTCCCCTCACCTTCTTGTTATGACTTCTCACCCTTTTTCTCCAGTCCTGCCCAAGTGTCTTGGCCCGAAATGTTGACAGTACTTTTTTCCATAGATACCACCTGGCCTGCTGAGTTCCTCCAGCATTGTATGTGTGTTGCTTGGATTTACAGCAGCTGCACATTTTTTTCTTGTTTGTGATCTATTAAGTAAGTTATTCTTGCTTGTTTATCCTTTTATTATTATATCCGAATAGTTATTATGGATTGTCCTATCTGTAATAACTGATCAGTCGTAATATGATTTGTGGTGTTCTGACTCTAAAACTGGATCAGGCTTGTACAGTGTAATTTCTTATATGAGCTTGAACTTAAAGCAAGATTTTGATGAATGATGTTTTCCACTTGATTGTGCCTGTGTAAGTAATCAGATTGTGTTAAACTGCAACAGGATCCTGTAATGTGATGGATTGTTTCTGTTTTTCTTGGCATTTTCTACATTTAGCACATTGAATTTGTTCATCTTTTATTATGTATTTTTGATCATTTTTGTGTTAGCCACCTGGTCCTGTATTGCCTCAAGGAACCCCTCTGTTTTTGGGAAGAGGTCTCCAACTCCAAGCCAGGTATACAACACATCCCTGTCAACAACTAGTCTGCTCAGGTCACAGAGATATCTTCCATGGAGGGTCATGTTTTTCCATTGGTTAACTTTTTCATCAATAGTGATAGTGTCTTCATCTTTCTGGGTTGTGCTCTCATTTAAGCTTCTCATCTTGTGTGCAGAGCTGATTACTGTTTTTGTTGATAAAAGTATATACTAAGAAGTTTTAACTATAGTGTGGATTTTTAATGCCTGGTATTCCTCTACCCCCTTCTGTCCTACATAGTGTTAATTTAAGCACATTTGAATGTATATGATGTTTCTGTCATTTCAGTTCTTATTTTTTCTTTGTAAATTTTCCAGATCAGTTTCAGACTAAGATATTACGCCAAAAGAATAGGTTAATATAGGTATAGTGAAACTGTTTATTGTCTTTGTTATGTATTTATTGTTGAGTTCTGTTTGGCAGATTTCCTTAGACCTTGATGTAAATTCTGTCGAAGGGCCAATGAAATCCCTTTATCCATATTTCCTATTTTGAGTCATGTTTTGTGTTTTCAATTTTGTAGAATAAAATCGAGAAAATAGAAGAATTATTTGTTTTGACCTCAGTAACTGGTAGACATAAAATACTGGCTGTTGAGATGGTGTAAGGATCTTAAGGAAAAATGAATGATTTGGTGTAGTGGACAAAGCAAATGGGGTCTCAATGCAATCAGCAGATTATGGAACAAACCAGTGAAAAGAATGTACCTTAAGATGGCAGTGAAAATATAAAACCTTGATCTGTAAATTCTGGAATTCTGAAATAAAAATCAGATTTTGGAACAAACAGTAGGGCAGACAGGAACTGTGGAAACAGAAGCTGTTAACGTTTGTGGTCAAAGTCATTACGTGACTTAAAATGTCAGGTTATTTATTCAGTGTTATCTCTTGGCACTGGTCAGTCAGTGAGCGCTTTACAATCTGACCTAATATTGAAATCTTGGCCCTTATTTATAAGACACTCTCAAATCTGAATGTGAGATACTTCTCCTTCCTTTATTCTCCTTAACGCTGCACAAATTTGCTGGTATATTTTTATGTCTGGCCTTCAATGAGGTGTTAACAAACCTTATTGTATAATGATATTCAACATGGTAAAACAGGAAATCATTCCTTTTAATGGATCCTAACTTTAAAATCCTGTGGCAGGGTGAGCTGAATCTTCCATTAAACTAATAGTAGGAGAAGCTTCTGAAGATGAAATTATTTTTGAGACAGATGTATATCGAATAAGCACTTCATATAAGCAAGTGGCTTGAGGGGCTGTCTCAACAGTTCCGTTTTCTGTTCTGTAGCATAATGCTTCTTTTCTAAATGAAAAAGGTTGAAACACTGGTCAGCAAATTACAAACAAACCATGAGGAGAATGAGGAAATGGTTAATTGAGTCCATCCTATCTTTCTTACCTGGCTTGTCACAGAAAGCCTCATTTTGTTCTTTTGTGGCCATGGCAATGCACAGCAGAGCAGTCCTATCAATCCCATTTCCTCGTGATTCCTGCCACTGCAGCCTGTTACCCCTCAGGTACTCAGTAGCTTTCCTTTTGATTAGATACAGGAGATGCTACAGATGTTGACTATTTCGACCAGGATCTTGGCCCAAAACACCGGCTATTTATTTCTCTTTATAGATGCTACCCAACCTTTGAGCCCCTCCATCATTTTTTATGTTGTTCCCTTTTGAATATTTTGCCGCTTGGTGACACTGAGGGGCACTTGACTACATTGAGGACTCACAACCAATGGATTCACTTTCAAAGATTCTACAACTTGTGTTCTCAGTTTTATTTATTTATTTGTACAGTTTGTCTTATTTTGCACATTGGCTGTTTGTCAATCTTTTGTGTGTGGTTTTTCATTGATTCTATTGATTCTCTGTTCTACTTTAAATGCCTACAAGAGAAAGAATCTCAGGGTTGTACCTATTGACATATATGTACATTGGAAAATAAATTTGCTTTGAAATTTCAGCTAAGGGGTTACTTGCAGTAGATAAAATTCAACTGACTTGACTTAGGGAGGAAGTCAGAAGACCTAGGAAAAAGCCATACACTTGTGTAATATTATATAAATTCCACACCTAGTGCATAAGGTTGGGATTGAACATGGGATCCTGAACCTACGAAGCATCAGTGCTCGCAGCTGTGCACTATGACAGTCCTACTATCCAGATATCCTGTTATATTGTTTTCACAGAACTGTATCTGCAAAAATAATGTCAACGTCAGCAGTAAGTCTTACAAAACTTGCTGGGTATCTGGCTGAGACTTCATAGGAGTTAGGCAGAGACTTCAAAGATTTATTATCAAAGTATGCATACTGTACCATCATGAGATTCATCATCTCGCAGGCAGCCACAAAACCAAGAAACAACAAAATTCAGAAAAAAACACTCATCACAAAGACAGTCAAACATCCAATGTGTAGGAAAAAGAATAAATCATGCAAAGAATGAAAAAAGTTAACAAATATCACGAAATATGAGCTGCAGAGCCCCTGAAAGTGAGACCGCAACCACAGAGCCAGTTCAGCCCTGCGGCTGGTCCAGGAGCCGATTGCTGCTTGCTTGGTTACTGTTTATTTGGCTGGGGGCCTGAACTCTTACTTCTTGTGCACCATGTTTTGACACAGAGTCACTGAAAAAACATTAATTATTTTTCCATTTATTATGGGTAATTTATTTATTTATTACCCATCCTTAAATGGCCTTGGGAAGGTGGCGATAAAACACCCTCTTGATCACTGAGGCTTGGTCTTCAGTGTCCTTATTGTTACTGGTCAGTCTGATTCATCTAATGAGTGTTGATGTCAATGGATCATTTTAGATTGCAATTGGTGCCATTGCTCATGTTTGGATCCAGCTGATGAACCTTTCATTATTAAAGCTTAATTTTCTGGAGTTGGAGGTGGCTGGTTAGATATTTACATTAATGAGCAGGCATACAGATAAAGTGGACACTGATTGCATTTCATACTTCAGATACGATGGTGCACTTTAAAAACAGTCCCTTGTCATAGCTTCTTTTCTAATGACTCCAGTTTCTGTGATGTTTTTCATTGCTTTTTCTGTAAATTGCTATAGCAACATTTGTCCATGCTGCCTTGCTGTTCTGCGTTTGCTGTTTTTCTGATCTCTTTACTGCCTCCACTACATCAAGCCAATGGAATAAATGGCAAACTTTCACTGGCTTTAAACTTCTCCAACTTTCAAACAAACCTGAAAGATAAAGAGGGAAAGAATTTGATGAGCTTTGGGCCTGTTGAACAAGATAGGATATTGGCACAATTATTCAGTGGATTGTTGTTGAAGCTGCATTTTGAGCTTATGATCCTCACATCTTGCAAGAAGCTCTGCACTTAGTTAAGAGAGGGCAAATCATTCTGCATGTGAACGAAAAAGCAATGTTCAATCAGTAACAAGTCGATAGTGAAACAGTGGGTCCACTTTTATAACCATATAACAATTACAGCACGGAAACAGGCCGTCACGGCCCTTCTAGTCCATGCCGAAGCTTACATTCACCTAGTCCCACTGACCCGCACTCAGCCCATAACCCTCCATTCCTTTCTTATCCATATACCCATCCAATTTTACTTTAACTGACAATACCGAACCTGCCTCTACGACTTCTACTGGAAGCTCATTCCACAGAGCTACCACTCTCTGAGTAAAGAAATTCCCTCTCAAGTTACCCTTAAACTTTAGCCCCCTAACTCTCAAATCATGTCCTCTTGTTTGAATCTCCCCTATTCTCAATGGAAAAAGCCTATCCATATCAACTCTACTATCCTCCCTCATAATTTTAAGTACCTCTATTGTCCCCCCTTAACCTTCTATGCTCCAAAGAATAAAGACCTAACATGTTCAACCTTTCTCTGTAACTTAGGTGCTGAAACCTAGCTAACATTCCAGTAAATCTCCTCTGTACTCTATTTTGTTGACATCTTTCCTATAATTTGGTGACCAGAACTGTACACAATGCTCCAAATTCAGCCTTACCAATGCCTTGTACAATTTTAACATTACATCCCAAATCCTATACTCAATGCTCTGATTTATAAAGGCCAGCATACCAAAAACTTTCTTCACCACCCTATCCACATGAGATTACACCTTCAGGGAACTATGCACCTAGATCACTCTGTTCTACTGCATTCTTCAATGCCCTACCATTTACCATGTAAGTCCTATTTGGATTATTCATACCAAAATGTAGCACCTCACATTTATCAGCATTAAACTCCATCTGCCATCATTCAGCCCACCCTTATAACTGTCCTAAATCTCTCTGCTGTGAAAACCTACTTCATTATCCACAATGCCTCCTACCTTAGTATCATCTGCATACTTACTAATCCAATTTACCACCCCATCATCCAGATCATTAATGTATATGACAAACAACATTGGACCCAGTACAGATCCCTGAGGCACACCACTAGTCACCGGCCTCCAACCTGACAAATTGTTATCCACCACTACTCTCTGGCATCTCCCATCCAGCCACTGTTGAATCCATTTTACTACTTCAATATTAATACCTAACGATTGAACCTTCCTAACTAACCTTCCGTGTGGAACCTTGTCAAAGGCCTTACTGAAGTTCATATAGACAACATCCACTGCTTTACCCTCGTCAACTTTCCTCGTAACCTCTTCAAGAAATTCAATAAGATTTGTCAAACATGACCTTCCACGCACAAATCTATGCTGACTATTCCTAATCAGATCCTGTCTATCCAGATAATTATATATACCATCTCTAAGAATACTTTCCATTAATTTACCCACCACTGACATAAAACTGACAGGCCTATAATTGCTAGGTTTACTCTTAAAAACCCTTTTTAAACAATGGAACCACATGAGCAATACGCCAATCCTCCAACACCATCCCCATTTCTCGTTGACTCTCATTACTAGATTAAAAATTCAGATTGATTTCTGCCTTTTTATTTTTCATTATCATCAGGAGACCAAAAAGGGTGGTGATGATTGGTGAAGTAGGGAGTGGGAGAGAGAGGACATTTCATAAAGCAATAGCCAGTCAATAGTAGGAGTGGAATTGGCAGATTGTGTGGAAGAAATGGAATCAGCAGGGGCTAACAGTATTAATGAAAATTGTTTATAGGCTTCTGACTAACAGCAGTTAGGTGTAGCAAGATAACTAATGTGCAAAAAAGAATAATATAGTGATAGAAACTTTAACTTACATACAGTACTGTGCAAGCGTCTTAGGCACATATATATACTGTAGCTAGTACTGCAGTAATTTCATGCATTGCACTGTACTTCTGCTGCAAAAAACTTTATGACATGTGAGTGATGATAAACCTGATTCTGATATGGGTCTCTATTGTAGACTGAGAGTGGGAAGGGGACAGGGAGGGGAATCGTGGTTGGAAAAAGAGGGAGGGGGAAGGGTTTGGAAAACACCTGAACAACATTCTGTAGTGAACAATAAACCAATTGTTTGGAAAGCAGAAGTGTTTGCCTGGTGTCGCAGGGCTGAGTGTATTTGCATCTGCGGTGCCTCGACACTCCTTCTCTGCCACCTGTCTCACATCCCTCTTTCAGTGCTCCAGTTTTGCCATTCCCAACATCCTATACTCCAACCAGATTTACGAACTTGTTCTCTGCTCCATGTTGATAAATATAGTAATGCGCAAGTGTCTTACGCACCCTAGCTATATATGTGCCTAAGACTTGCACAAGATTTTGTATATGGTCAGATTAGTACTAACAATGCAGAAGATGAATTTTCAGATTCAGGATCAGATTTATTATCACTGACTTGTATGATGCAGAATGTGTTGTTTTGTACAGTGTGGAGTAATGCAGAGTCATAACGTTACTACAAATTACAAAATAAATAAGTAGTGTAAAAAGGAATAATGAGGTAGTGTTCATTGGTTCAAGCACCATTCTGAAATTTGATAGTGAGGGAAAGAAGCTATTTCTGAACAGAATCAATCTGAATTTTTAATCTTATAATGAGGATTAATGATACGAGAGCCCACTGTTTCTCTATTAACTTGTTACTGATTGAACATTGCTTTTTGCTTAATGTGCAGAATGATTTGCTCCATCTTAACTAAATGCAGAGCTTCTTCAAAGATATAAGAGTAAAAATTTCTGGAATGCTTTATAAGATGGGTTTCTAGAGTAACCCTCTCACAGTGGCATGTAATAAACCACATTTGTTGGTTGTCTCTAGTTAACTGCCACATGACTCAGCATTGCATGGGTAACAGTGAGATGGCCATATCCATTAAGCAACACAGGTCTAGGGTCAGGTTCAACCAAACAGGAAAGTTGGAATGTTACACTGAGGGAATGAAAATGATGATGTACACTGTATAAGTATTGTACCATGCAGAAACTATCATTCACCAAGAAATAACAGCTTCCACCAGCATAAACTTAAAGTGGAAGTATTTTTTCAGATATTTCAACTTTAATAAACATTAACAGAAAAAGGGGCCCATTACAGTTAAACCAATCTATAATGTGCACATAAACATTGAAGTTTATTGCTGGATAGTCAGATGCTTCACTTACTTACTCACGACATTGAGTGGAAGACACCAGGCACAGTTCAAACATCCCTCAAAGAGCATTACGACCAAATGGGCTAACTCAGGTGTATTCGCACATTGGAACCATTCGTCTACACAAAGCACTTCTCACAACGGTGTCTCCCTTTCAGGCAGGGTTGCATAAGAGCCCTTGCTCGTCTGCTCTTCTCCACACTTCCTTCTTCCAACAAAGACCCAAAGCCAACCTAGTGTCCTCAAGAAAGTTGATGCCACCAAGCTCTCTCGAATGTTTCATGATATCCCACTGGACAGAATGTTATCAAGACAAACCTCATTAGCTGACACAACAGTCATAAGCTGAGCAAATGACTCCTTCTCAGTAGAAACCAAAGTACTAGATTATGAAGCCTAATTAACAGAACACTGTTTTGCAAAATAAGATGCCGAAAATAAAATGCCTAACAGCATAACAGTAGGATTACAATAAAACATGTTCTTAACCAGAGCAATATAGTGTGATAGAATTGTGATCACAATTCTTTCTCCTTTACCATACACTGGAGAGGGACAGGAACAGACAAGTTAAGAAAGCTTTTGTCTGGAGTAAGGGGAAATATGAGGTTCTCAGGCAGGAACTTGGAAGCATAAATTGGAAACAGATGTTCTCAGGGAAACGTCTGGAAAAATGTGGCAAATGTTCAGGGGATATTTGTGTGGGGTACATTCCAATGAGACAGGGAAAGGATGGTAGGGTACAGGAATCGTGGTGTACAAAGGCTGTGGTAAATCTAGTCAGGAAGAAAAAAAGAGCTAACAAAAGGTTCAAAAAACTAGGTAATGATAGAGATCTAGAAGATTATAAGGCTAATAGGAAGGAGCTTCAGAATGAAATTAGGAGAGCCAGAAGGGGCCATGAGAATGCCTTGGTGGACAGGATTAAGGAAAACCCCAGGGCATTCCACAAGTATGTGAAAAGCAAAAGGATAAGACAGTGGAAAAGTGGAACCGGAGGAGATAGCAGAGGTACTTAATGAGTACTTTGCTTCAGTATTCACTACAGAAAAGGATCTTGGTGATTGTATGGATGACTTACAGCAAACTGAAAAGCCTGAGCATGTAGATATTAAGGACAAGGATGTGCTGGAGCTTTTGGAAAGCATCAAGTTGGATAAGTCACCAGGACTGGGCAAGATATACCCCAGGCTACTGTGAGAGGCAAGGAAGGAGATTGCTGAGCCTCTGGTGATGATCCTTGCATCATCATTGGGGACGGGAGAGGTTCCGGAGGATTGGAGGGCTGCGGATATTGTTCCCTTATACAAGAAAGGGAGTAGAGATAGCCCAGGAAGTTATAAACCAGTGAGTCTTCCTTCAGTGATTTGTAAGTTGATGGAAAAGATCCCGAGAGGCAGGATTTATGAACATTTGGAGAGGCATAATATGATTAGGAATAGTCAGCATGGCTTTCTCAAAGTCAGGTCGTGCCTTACGAGCTTGATTGAATTTTTTGAGGATGTGATAAATACATTGATGAAGGTGGAACAGTAAATCTAGTGTATTTGGATTTCAGCAAGGCATTTGATAAGGTACCCCATACAAGGCCTACTGAGAAAGTTTTTTATGCAGAGAGTGGTGAGTGTGTGGAATGGGGTGCTGGCAGCAATGGTGGAGGCAGATATGATAGGGTCTTTTAAGAGACCCCTGGATAGGTACATGAAGTTTAGAAAAATAGAGGGCTATATGTAACCCTAGGTAATTTCTAAGGTAAGGACATGTTCAGTACAACTTTGTGGGCCGAAGGGCCTGTATTGTGCTGTAGGTTTTCTATGTTTCGAATATACTTGATTAATTTGTTGGGGAATTGACTAGGTAGAGGCTGTTTTAGATGTAGGAAATAGTTAATTGATAATTCCATTCATGTACTTGTCCAGACTTCTCTTAAGTGTTGCAATCAAACCTGGATCCAGCACTTCCTCTGGAAGCTCGTCCCACTCTCTCACTGACCACTGAGTGATGAAGTCCTCCCTCAGGTTCCCCCAAATATTTCACCATTCACCCTTAGCCTATGACCTCAAGTCTCACCTAACCTCAGTAAATGCCTGTATGCATTTTCCCTATCTATACCCCTCATTTTTTTTTTGTAGATCTCTATAAAATCTCTACTCATTCTACTATGCCCCAGGGAATGAAGTCCTACCATATTCAACCTTTCCATCTAGCTCAGGTCCTTAAATCCCAGCAGCATTATGTATTTATTCTGTAATCTTTCAGTCTTATTGATATTCTTCCTGTAAGTAGGTGACCAAAACTACATACAATACTCCAAATTCGGCTTCACAGACATCTTGAGCAACTTCAGCATATCATCCCAATACCCATACTGTATACTTTTATTTATGAAGGTCAACCTTTACCACCACTTTCGTGGAATTATGGACCTACAATCCCCGATCCCTCTGTCCTACTGCACTCCTCAGTGCCCTACTGCTCACTCTGTAAGACCACTGACTGGCCCTCCCAAAGTGCACCAATTAACAATTAACAGTTGTCCACATTAAATTCCATCTGCCATTTTTTACCCATTTTTCCAGCTGGCGTAGATCCTGCAGGAAGCTTTGATAAGCTTTCTTTGCTGTCCACTTCATCCCCAATCTTAATGACATCCACAACTTTGCTGATCCAGTTTACCGAATTGTCATCCAAATCATCGATACAGATGACAACTAACAACGGACCCAGTGCCAATCCCTGCGGCACGCCACTAGCCACAGGGCTCCAGTCAGAGAGGACTCCATCTAGTGTCACTCTCTGGCTTCTCTCGCTAAGCCAATGTTAAATCTATTTTGCTACTTCATTTTGAATGCTAAGTGACTGACCAGGTCACTTTGCAATCCGTTATTGCTTTTCCTTTGTACTCTCTCGGTGTACTGATGTGATGTGATGAAATAAGGATGATATACAAATCAATGTTTTTCACTATAGCTTGGTACATGTGACAATAATTAACCGATTTACCCCCAGAGAAGGTTGCGAAATGTTGGCTATCAAATATGTTCACAAATATATATACTGCCCTCCACTCTCTCCACGCCAATCCCAACCTTACTATCAAACCTACACAGAATGGGGGTGTTGTTGTGGTGCAATGTGCTGACCTCCACCTTGTTGAGGCCAGGTGGAGACTCACAGACACTTCCTCATATCTACTCCTTGAAAAGGATCCCACTCTAGACATCAGAAAACTGTCTCTGACACCGTCATTGACATCACCAACTCTGGAGAACTCCCATTCACTGCCACCAAACTCATAGTTCCCTTACCCCACACTGCTCAATTCTATCTTCTACCAAAGATCCACAAACTTGACTGTCCAGGTATTGTCTCTGCTTGCTTCAGCTCCATTGAACTCATGTCCTCATACCTTGACTCCATTCTATTCTCCTTGGTCAGCCTCTTTCTACCTACATTTGTGACTCTCTCATGCTCTCGATCTCCGCATTAAGTTTGAATTCCCTGGCACTGATCACCTCATTTTCACTGTGGTTGTTCAGTCCCTATACACCTCCTTCCTCCAAGAAGACCTCAAAGCTGTCCACTTCTTTCTCAATAAAAGAACCAGTTCTCCTTCACCACCATCCTCCTCCGTCTGTCAGAGCTGGTTCTCATCTTCAACAGTTTTTCCTTCAGCTGGTTCCACTTACTTTAGACTCAGGCACCTTCATGGGGTCCAGCTATGCCTGCCTCTTCATTGGCTATGTAGAACTGTTCATGCTCCAAGCCTTCCCCAGTAATTCTTCAAAAATTTACCTCTGCTACTTTGATCACTGTATCGCTGATGCTTCATGCACCCATGCTGAGCTTGTCAACCTCATCAACTTTGCCTCTAACTTCCACCCTGCCCTTAAATTCACTTGGTCCATATCTGATAACTCCCCCCTCTTTATCAATCTGCCTTCTCCATCTCTTGGGACAAGCTGTCAACTGACATCTATATAGACCTACCAATTCCCAAGGTTACCTTGACTATACTACTTCTTGCCCTTTCTCCCTAGACTAATGAAAGCTAACACCCCATAAGCTTTCTTAACTACCCTATCTACCTGTGAGGCAACTTTCAGGGATCTGTGGACATGTACCCCCAGATCCCTCTGCTCCTCCACACTACAAAGTATCCTACCATTTACTTTGTACTCTGCTTTGGAGTTTGTCCTTCCAAAGTGTACCACCTCACACTTCTCTAGGTTGAACTCCATCTGCCACTTCTCAGCCCACTTCTGCATCCTATCAATGTCTCTCTGCAATCTTCGACAATCCTGTACACTACCTCCAACACCACCAACCTTTATGTCATCTGCAAACTTGCCAACCCACCCTTCTACCCCCACATCCAGGTCGTTAATAAAAATCACGAAAAGTAGAGATCCCAGAACAAATCCTTGTGGGACACCACTAGTCACAACCCTCCAATCTGAATGTACTCCCTCCACCACAACCCTCTGCCTTCTGCAGGCAAGCCAATTATGAATCCACCTGGCCAAACTTCCCTGGATCCCACGCCTTCTAACTTTCTGAATAAGCCTACCGTGTGGAACTTTGACAAATGCCTTACTAAGATCCATGTAGATCAGATCCACTGCACTACCCTCATCTAAGTGCCTGGTCACCTCCTCAAAGAACTCTATCAGGCTTGTTAGGCACAATCTGCTCTTCACAAAGCCATGCTGATTGTCACTGATCAGACCATGATTTTCTAAATGCCCATAGGTCCTATCTCTAAGAATATTTTCCAACAGCTTTCCCACCACAGATGTAAGGCTCACTGGTCTACAATTACCTGGACTATCCCTACTACCTTTTTTGAACAAGGGGACAACATTCGCCTCCCATTAATCCTCCGGTACCATTCCCGTGGACAATGAGGACATAAAGATCCTAGCCAGAGGTTCAGCAATTTCTTCCCTTGCCTTGTGGAGCAACCTGGGGAATATTCTGTCAGGCCCCGGGGACTTATCCATCCTAATGTATTTTAACTACTCCAACACCTCCTCTCCCTTAATATCAACATGCTCCTCACTCATCAACCTCACTCATATTGTCTTCACCGTCATCAAGTTCCCTCTCAGTGTTGAATACCGAAGAGAAGTATTCATTGAGGACCTTGCTCACTTCCACAGCCTCCAGGCACATCTTCCCACTTTTATCTCTAATCACTCCTACCTTCACTCCTGTCAAGCTTTTGTTCTTCACATAATTGAAGCATGCCTTGGGGTTTTCCTTTATTCTACTCACCAAGGCCTTCTCATGCCCCCTTCTTGCTTTTCTCAGCCCCTTCTTAAGCTCTTTTCTTGCTACCCTATATCCCTCAATAGACCCATTTGATCCTTGCTTCCTAAACCTCATGTATGCTACCTTTCACCTGACTAGATTTTCCACTTCACTTGTCACCCATGGTTCGTTCACCCTACCATTCTTTATCTTCCTGACTGGGGCAAATTTATCCCTAACATCCAGCAAGAGATACTTAAACATCGACCACATGTCCATAGTACATTTCCCTGCAAAAACATCATCCCAATTCACACCCGCAAGTTCTAGCCTTATAGCCTCATAATTTGCCCTTCCCCAATTAAAAATTTTCCTGTCCTCTCTGATTCTATCCTTTTCCATGATAATGCTAAAGACCAGGGAGCGTTGATCACTGTCCCCCAGATGCTCACCCACTGACAGATCTGTGACCTGACCCGGTTCGTTACCTAATACTAGATCTAGTATGCCATTCCCCCTAGTTGGCCTGTCAACATACTGTGACAAGAATCCATCCTGGACAAACTTAACAAGCTCTGCCCCATCTAAACCCTTGGAACTAATCAAGTGCCAATCAATATTAGGGAAGTTAAAGTGATCCATGATAACAACCTTGTTATTTTTGCACCTTTCCAAAATCTGCTTCCCAATTTGCTCCTCGGTATCTCTGCTGCTACCAGGGGGCCTGTAGAATACCCCCAGTAGAGTAACTGCTCCCTTCCTGTTCCTGACTTCCACCCTTACTGACTCAAAAGAGGATCCTACTACATTACCACCCTTTCTGTAGCTGTAATAGCATCCCTGACCAGTAATGCCACCCCTCCTCCCCCTTCCCCCCCTCTCTATCCCTTTTAAAGCACTGAAATCCAGGAATATTGAGAATCCGTTCCTGCCCTGATGCCAGCCAAGCCTCCGTAATGGCCACTACATCATAATCCCATGTATGTATCCAAGCTCTCAGTTCATCACCTTTGTTCCTGATACTTCCTGCATTGAAGTACACACACTTTAGCCCTTCTACCTTACTACCTTTATACCCTTTATTCTGCTGCTCTTTCCTCAAAGCCTCTCTATATGTTAGATCATCCTCTGCAACCTCTGCCACCTTCAAAGGGATCCCACAACTAAACATATCTTCATTCCCCTCCCCCCACCGGCTTTCCACAGGGATCGCTCCCTCCTTGATTCTCTAATCTATCCATCCCTCCCCACTAATCTCTCTCCCAGCACTTATCCCTGCAAGTGGCCAAAGTGTTACACCTGCCCATACACCTCCTCACTCATCTCCATTCAGTGTCTCAGGGAGTCCTTCCAGATGAGGCAACACTTCACTTGTGAATCCATCATTTATGGTATCTGGTGCTTTTGATGTGGCCTCCTCTACATTAGTGAGACTTGTCATAAATTAGGTGACTGCTTTGTCAATCACCTCTGCTCCATCTGCCAAATGCAGAACTTTCTAGAGGCCAAAGATTTTAATTCTAATTCCCAATTCCATTCCAAAATGTTGGACCATGTCCTTCTCTTAGGCCAAAATGAAGCCACCCTTGGGATGGAGAAGCAGCACCTTGTATTTCAGCTGGGTAGCCTCCAACCTGATGATTTCTCCTTCCAGTAACAAAAAATTCACTCCCCCTTCCCTCTTCTTCTATTCCCAACTTCGGCCTCTCAATTCTTTTCACCTGCCCATTGCTTCCTCCTGGGTCCCCTTCCCTTTCTCCTATGGTCCACCTTACTCTCCTATCAGCTTCCTTTCTCTCTAGCCCTTTATTTTTTACCTTTATCAACTTATTACCTTCTGGCTAGCCTCTTCCCCTCCCCTCACCTTATTCTGAAGTTGCCTTATTCTGGCATCTTCCCCCTTCCCTTTCAGTCCTGAAGAAGGGCATCAGCCCAAAATATTAACTGTTTGTTTGTTTCCTTAGATGCTGCCTGACCTTGTGAGCTCCTCCAACATTTTGTATGCATTGCTTTGGATCTCCAGCATCTGTAGACTTTCTTGTGTTTATTTTATGTGCCTATGACTTTTGCACAGTACTGCAGATGATTGACGTTGGCTTTTGGGCAGCTTTAGGCATATGGTTAGGGTTAAGTAAGTTGTGGGCATGCTATGTTGGTGGCTGAAGCATGGTGACACTCGTGGGCTACCCTGAACACATTCTAACAAGATATTGGACTGTGGTTGTTGACACAAATCAGACCTTTCGCTGTATTGTACTATATATGTGACCAATAAAGAAACTCTCTAATTCCATTACCAAATCAGGTGCACATAATCCTGTTATTACATAGGGTGATTTGACAAATTAGCAAAAGACAATAATGTCAGTAAATTATTTTTATATAATGCCTGTAACATTTTCGGGATGCTTTGAGTGTTCTACTGAACTGAAGTACTTCTAAATCACACTCACTTTATTGGACAATATGGAAACCAACTTTTGCGAAGGAAACTGTCACACAACCAGTAAGTACACCTCTTCTGGCGTTGCTGGTTGGGAGAGAAGTATTGGCAAGCATTAAACAGAATTTAAATTTTCTTTGATGAAGAGAGCTATTTTTTTCCCATAGATCAGAAAGGTTAGGAAAAAATATACACTTCTGGGAGTTCTGGATTTTCTCAATGAATTAGAAATTTTTGTGCTGACATTACCAAAGGTCAGAATAATTCTTGCCTACTTTTCATCAACTGTCTCACATCCAATCATTCTCCTGGATTACAAAGAGTAATACAGGAAATGACTGTCAATACTATTCATTAGTTCATGTTTAATGATCATTCACCCATACACAAATATATAGCCAAATGAAACAGTGTTCCTCTGGGGCCAAAGTGCAAAGCACTGAACCAACAGCCTACAACACACTGAACCCAGCACATAGCACAAATAACACATATGATTATGGTTCCAGAAAAACATAATCACAAAGAGAAAAATAACAGTAATATATCCTGAGACCCCAAGTTATTCTAGTCCAGCTTGCTCTTCTACTGTTTTTGGATCTCAATCTTTTCACAAAATTGTTGAAAGATCCTCGGCCTGTGAAAAATCGTATATTCCTCTCTCCATAGATGCTGGCTGGGTTGCTAAACATTTCCAGTATCCTCTGCTTTCATGCCAGGACACCCACTGTTAGAACAAAATATTCCCGGATTGACTGCTTCAAAAACAGTTCTGATGAAGGGACTCAACCCGAAGTGTTGGCTGTTTACTCTTTTCCACAGACGCTGCCGGGCCTGCTGAGTTCCTTCAACATTCTCTCTGTGTTGCATGGGTTTCCAGCATCTACAGATTCTCATGTTTATGTTTGAAAGACAGAGTGCTCTCTTTTCTTGAGTTAAGATGCTTTGCATCCCTTAATCTTCATTATTCTATTGCTGAATAGAATAGATGCTTAAAAACTTACTCACTCCTTGATAGTGAATAAACTAGATTACTGCAATGCACATTTTACTGGCCCTCCAATGTATTCTATAGACAAACTTCAACTCATTCAAAATGCTGCTGCTGGACTTTTAACCAAAACCAGGATGAGGAAACATATCACTCCCATACTAACCACTCTGCACTGGCTTCCTGTAAGATTTAGAATTGATTTGAAAGTTCTCTTGCTTGGTTTTAAAAGCTTTTAATGGTCAACGGCTGGAGTACATCACAAAATCGCTTTTTTTTAATAATCCTGCTCGAGCTCTCAGGTCTTCTTCCATTGGTCTCTTAAATTTAAACAATCTCCCTGAAACGATAATTGGCTGGTCAACTTTTGAACTACATTCCTAAACTGTAGAATTCAATATCTAAAATTATAAGGAATGTAGACTCAGTTGAAACTTATAAACACCAACTTAAAACCTATTTATTTAACTTCATTTTATTTTTATTTTTATTTTATTTTTGTGTTTGTACTTTGTGTTGTGTATAGGCCTCCGTTAGTCTCGATAGACCATGGATTTGCACCTTGGAAATTTTCCAGGGCGCACGCCTGGGCAAGGTTATCTTTATATGGAAGACAGGCAGTTGCCCAAGCCGCAATTCTCCCTTCTCCATGCCACCAATGTTGTCCAAGGGAAGAGTAAGGGGCAATACAACCTGGCATCGGTGTCATCACAGTGCAATGTGTGGTCAAGGGCACAACACATTGCCTTAGCTGAGGCTTGAACTAGCAACCTTCAGATCACTAGACAAATGCCTTAACCACTTGGTCATGCACCAGCACTGTATGAAAAGTGCTCTATAAATAAAATGATTATTATTGCTATTTCTTCACACAAGAATTTTTCAGTTCTACTAACATTCACTATTAACTTTGTATACAACAGAGGTTAAACAGCAAGCTTCCAGATATAAGTACAACAAAGAAGTAGTTGTGAAAGGCAGAGGAGCTGCAATGGAATTGCTTCAAATCTCTGACCATGTACAAGGACTCATCAGAGATTCAGAATGAATATATCGCGGTTGTCACAGACTTTATAAAAACAGTCATTGATGAGTGTCCCCACAAAATCATTTAGTTTTTCATTGATTTTATTGTGTTTCTTGTATTTACTGTGAATGCTCTGAAGAAAATGAATCTCAGTTGTAAATGGTGATATATATGTACTTTGGTAATAAATTTACTTTGAACTTTGAATTTTACACTCAATGGTACCTTTCCTAAAAATTTTCAAAATGATGTGAAAGTAGGAGCTTAGAAAGTGGGAAGTAAACTGGGTGTGGATATTTTCACTCCTACTGTATTTAATGTTACTTTAAAGGGGCAGCTTTGGGCCCCTTATCTAAGGAAGGATGTGCTAACTGGAGATGGTCCAGAGGAGGTTCATGAGAATGATCCCGGGAATGCAAGATTTAACGTTAGAGGAGCGTTTGATCGCTTTGAGCCTGTACTCATTGGAGTTTAGAAGAATGAGAGGGGGATCTCACGGATGCCTATCAAATATTGAAAGACCCAAACAGAGTGGACATGGTGAGGATGCTTCCTATAGTGGACGAGTCTAGGACCAGAGGGCATGTCCCTTTAGAACAGAGAGGAGAAGGAATTTCTTAAGCCAGAGGGTGGTGAATCTGTAGAATTCATTGCAACAGACCGCAGATGTGGAGGTCAAGTCATTGTTCATATTTAAAGTGGACGTTGATAGGATCTTGATTTTGTCAGGTTGCTGAAGGCTGTGGGGAGATGGCAGGAGAAAATGGTGAGGGTGATAATAAATCAGCCATGATGGATGTCGGAGCAGACTCGATGGGTTGAATTACCCAATTCTGTTCCTACGTCTTATGGTCTAAAAACGTTTTATTCAATCCATGACCCAAACTGAAGTATTAGATGAACAAAAAGCACTAATTGTGTTTTCTTGACTTGTATAATGTGATGTTATAAGTGAAACAAGCATGAAAGCCAAATTAATAAAATTGAACAGTCCCTGTAAAATACTGCAGTGGTGAAAGAATCTTAAAATGGCTTGGAGAGCAAGCACCAATTGCTTTTGAAAACAACCTGGTTAGTTTTCTTTCACCCTTTATTATTTATTGTATAGGTACTGTTCAGTTCACTTGAACATAAAATCAGAACACAATTTCTTATTCAGCAATTTAGCATGTGCTTTCTATGTAAAAGTACAAATTCTTTTATCATGTCTGATCACTGGAGGGATTTGAACAATAGGATCACAACATCCTTTAAACCATAGAACCATATGTCCTTTAACAGTCTCTGAGAGTCCCCACCACCATCTTACCATTTCCCATCACAGTCATCTTATGTACGGACACTCCTGTACCTAGCATCACTTTATGGATATGTAATCAGTCTATGTATATAAGCTAAATTTATGTATTTATGTTTATTGTGTTTTTATTATTGTTTCATTTATCTTATTGTGTTTCTTTTTGTGCTGCATCAGATACAGAGTAGTAATTACTTTGCTCTCCTTTACATCTATGAACTGGAAACAATCCTGAATCTTGAATTGAAACTCTTGAGTCACCTGCAGGATATTAGACCATATAATAGAGGAGCAGAATTAAGCTGTTTGGCCTGTTGAGTCTGCCCTGCCATTCCATCATGGTTGTTTATTTGGATAAGTGGCTAAAATTCAAAATGCAAATGGAGTAGAGGTATAGGAACTAATGGATATCCCACCCAAAACTTAGGAATATTGGGCTGTGCGGTTCTACTACAGATGTAGACAATGACCTAATTTTGTATCAGAGCAGGAACATGCAGGAATTTAAACAGAATGTCTTTTGGATAATTACTTTAAGCAGGAGATCATCGCACATATGCTTATTCTTGACCTGCCAAATATTCCTTTTCTGCACCAGCTTGCACTTCATCTTTTAGAAAAATGACAGGAATCGCATTGAAATTTATCAAATATTGAAAGACCTAGATAGAGTGGACGTGGAGAGGATGTTTCTATTGTGGGGGAGTCTAGGACCAGAGAGCACACTCAGAACAGAGTGTTCCATTTGGAATGGAGATGAGGAATTTCTTTAGCCGGAGGAATTTATTGCCACAGATGGCTGTGGAGGCCATGTCATTGGGTATATTTGAAGTGGATGTTGATCAGTTCTTGATTAGTCAGGGCATCAAAGGTTACAGGGAGAAGGCAGTTTAATAGGGTTGAGAGGGGTAATAAATCAGCCATGATGGAATAGCAGAGCAGAGTCAATGGACCAAGTAGCCTAGTTCTGCTCCTGTGTCTCACAGTTTTTTCCTGCTTTTACAGTTCACAGATTTTCAAAATCTGAGGGGCTTCATAATCCATGAGAGTTTGTACTTCTTTCAATATAATGATTTCATATGATTCCAACTCTGCATCTCCAACACACTGACCAAATTCACTTAACAATAATTAGTTTTATTCAGTGTTGCACCAAAAGCATTGCTCTTGCTCTGACATGCAATTACACTTAGTGACCACTTTATTAGGTACACCTATACACTTGCTCGTTAGTGTAAATATCTAATGAGCCTATTGTGTGGCAGCAACTCAATGCATAGAAGCATGCAGACATGGTCAAGAGTTTCAGCTGTTTTCAGAACAAACATCAGAATATGGAAGAAACATGATCTAAGTGACTATGACCATGGGATGATTGTTGGTGCCAGACGGGGTGCTGTGAGTATCTCAGAAACTGCTGATCTAGAACATAGAAGAGTACAGCACAGGAACAGGGCACTTGGCCTACAACGTTGTGTCAAATCAGCAAATCAAAAACACCCAAACACTAATCCCTCCTACCTGCACCATGTCCATCTCCCTCCATCTTCTGTATAGCCATGTACCTATCCCAAAGTCTCTTAAAAGCCTCAAATGTAAGTGGCTCTACCATCTATACCAAGCAGCACAGTCTGGGCATCCACAATTGTCAGGGTAAAATTTACCCCTCACAAACCCCTTGAACCTACTCCCTCTCACCTTCAATGCATGTCCTCTGGTATGAGCCATTTCTACAATGGGAAACAGATAGTCTCTGCCCACCCTCTCTATGCCTCATAATCGTGTAAACCTCTGTCAGAGCCTCCAACGCTCCAGAGAAAACAACCCAATTTTATCCAGCCTTTCATGACAGCACATGCCCTCTAAACTGGCCAGCATCCTGGTAAACCTCTTCTGCACCCTCTCCAAAGCCTTAACATCCTTCTTATAGTGGGGCAACCAGAACTGTATGTAATATTCCATATGGAGCCTAGCCAGATTTTTATAAAATTATGATATAACCTCTCGACTTTTGAACCCAATAACTTAACTAATAAAGGCAAGCATTCCACAAGCCTTCTTAACCACCTTAGCGACTTGTGTAATCACTTTCAAGGAGCTATGAACGTAGATCCCAAGACCTCTGTGTTCAGCAACACTGTCAAGGATCTTGTCCTTAACGGTGTACTGTCTCCTTACATTTGCCTTAACAAGATGCAACACCTCACAGTAAACTCCATCTGCCATTTCTCTGTTCATATCTGCAACTGGTCTATATTATGCTGTATTCTTTACACTCTCCACAATGACTAACCTTGGTATCATCCGCAAATGTACTAACCTATCTGTCTACCTTTTCATTCAGGTTGTTTATATATATCACAAAAAGCAGAGGTCCCAGTACAGATCCCTGTGGAACACCACTAATTAATGACCTCCAGCTTGAATAAGTCCCTTCAAACACTATCCTCTGTCTTCTATACAACAGCCAGTTCTGAATCTAAACAGCCAATTTGCCATGAGCTCCATGCATCTTAATCTTCTGGATTAGCCTTCCATGATCCACTGTCTTTTCCTCATCAATCTCTCTCGTCACCTTGTCAAAAAACTCCATCAAGTTGGTAAGGCCATGACCTGCCCTGCACAAAGCCATGCTAGCTCTCCTCAATAAGGTCATGGGTTTCCAGATGCTTGTATATGCTATCCCTATCCCTAAGAATTTTCTCCAGCAATCTCACTACAACTGACTTGAGACTGACCAGTCTATAGTTCCCAGGATTTCCCCTTGTTCCCTCCTTAAATAGAGGTACAGCATTAGCCACTTGCCAGTCCCTTGGAACCCCATCTGTGGCTAGAGAGGACATGAGGATATTGGTCAAGGGCCCAGCAATCTCGTCTCTTGCCTCCTTCAATGACCTGGGGTAAATCTCGTCAGACTGTCGGAACTTATCCACCTTAATACTCAATAGCAATCCCAACACTACCTCCTCCTTGACCTCTAAACACCCTAAAATATTTATTCCCTCGGCACTAATCTCCTGGTCTTCCATATCCTTTTCCTTGGTAAGTATGAAAGAGAAGTACTCACTAAATACCTCACTCACTTTCTCCGCATCCAAGCAAATGTTTGCTCCTTTATTGTTGAATCGTTGCACCTGGCCTGAGTTATCTTGATCTTGCTCTTGATGTATGTATAGAATGTCTTGGGATTCACTTTAATCCTACTTACCAAGGACTCTTTGTTGTCCCTCCTGGCTTTCAGAATTCCCTTCTTTAGTTCCTTTTTTGCTTCTTTATACACCTCGTGCTTTGTTTGATCCTGACTTCCGAAACTTTACATACTTTTCCTTTTTCTTCTTGGCTATATGTATCACCTCTCTGGACATCCCAGGCTCTTTTATCTTTCCATCTCTATTCTTCCTTCTCATAGGAACACATCTTTCCTGTACTCTGTGCAATTGATCCTTAACCACCCTTCACATGACTAATGAGGATTTGCCAGAGAAATGGTGCTCCCAATGAACTCTTCTTGTTCCCCCGAAATGCCCTCATAATTTGCCCTATTCCAATTTAAAACTCTCTCACAAGGATCATACTTTATCTAAAGCTTTTTTCTAAAGCTATCCTGAAAGTTAAAGAGTTGTGGTCACTTTCCACCCACTGAAAGGTCAGTCATCTGACCTGGCTTATTACTCGTCAGCAGCTCCAGTACGGTCCTTCCTCTTGTTAGACCTTCCACATATATTTAAGAACCCTTCTTGGATACTCTTAACAAATTCTGTCCCACCTAAACCCCTTACATTATGAAGGTCGCAATATATGTCGGGAAAGTTGAAATCCCCGGTGACAACACAACCTTATTATTTCTACACATTTTCTTAAACTGATTATATATTTGTTCCTCACTTTCACGGTGGCTATTAGGTCTATAGGACAACCCCATCAGTGTGATTTCACTCTTCCTGTATCTGAGTTCCACCCAAATGGACTTAGTGTCTGACCCCTTAATTATGTCTCCCCCGAGTGCAGTTGTGATGTTCTCCCTGATTAATAATGCATCACCCACCCCCCCCCCCACTTTTAGCTCCTTCTCAAAAATTTTGAAAACCTGGTACATTAATCACCCATTCCTGCCTCTCTCACAACTAAGTTACTGTAATGGCCTCAACACAATAGTTTCATTTCCCTTTCCCATAATGCTCCTAGCATTAAAATACACACAGTTCAACCTATCCAGTCCATCATACCTGTTATTCCAATTTGGCCTTTCAATATTTCCCTACCTGCCTACCGATCCTTTACTTACTGTCCTGGTGCTCTGGTTCCCAGCCTCCGTCAAAACGAGTTTAAACCCTCCCGAGTAACATTAGCAGACCTCCCAGCCAGCATATTAGTTCCAGTTCAGGTACAATCCGTCACTTTTGTACAGGTCACTGCTTCCCCAGAAAAGCTCCCAATGATCCAAGAACCTGAAACCCTGCCCCCTGCACCATCTCTGCAGCTACTCATTCATCCATGCTATCACCCTACTCTTACCTACATTAGCCAGTGACACAGGGAGTAATCTGGAGATTAAAACCTTGTTGGTTCTTCTCTTCAGCCTCTTTCCCAATTCCCTATACTCACTGCTATACTTCCGCTTTTTAGCCTTTGTCATTAGTACCAATATGCACCACAACCTCTGCCTGCTCCCCCTTCCCCTTGAGAATATTCTGTAACTGCTCCAATATATTATGGACCCCAGCACCAGTGAGGCAAAACACCACCCTGGTGTCTCTTTTGCAGCCACAGAGTCTCCTTTCTGTCCGCCTAACTATTGAATCCCTATAACTACCATACTGCCTGACTTCACCCTTCTCTGCTGAGCCACAGATCCACGAGCCTGGCTCTTGCTGCCATGATCTGATGGGTCATCCGCTCAGCAATATCTGAAGAGGTATATCTGTTGTTGTGGAAAACGGCCACAGGGGACCGTGCACTGACCTTTTAATCCCCTTACCTCTCCTGGCGGTCACCCACCTACTGTACAAAGCTTGTACTCACTTGATCACTTCTTCAAAAGTCTCATCTATGATATCTTCATCCTCCCGAATGATCCTGAGTTCATCCAGCTCCAGCTGTTGATCAGGTCAGTCAGGTACTGAAGTTGGGTGCATTTCCCACAGATGTACTAGTCATCATGTACTAGTCATCAGGTATCCCGAATTCCCACATCCCTTAGGAGGAGCATTCCATCCTGACTACTCTATACTAAAAAAGAAAAAAAGCTTACCTCTTAACTGTGCCTCTGCCCGGCCACGCCAAAGTCTGTTTACCTAAAGCCTTCACTCTCTATCACTGGCCCAGTCTGACAACGGCTGCTATTTTTGAGCTATCCTTTTATGTACAGCTGAGTTTAGGCCTCTGGCACCAACACTTTCTGTGCCAGTGCAGCCCAGAAAGGTCAGCCTTGCCTGGATCTGCTCCTGTCACACAGCTCTGACACTGATAGTCACATTCCCTGTGCCAGAGTCACTGGGAAAAGATCGACTTTTCCTGTATCTACCCTGTTCTTACTCGCACTCCAAACTACAGTAGACCTCTGATGCCGACGCTTTCCACGCCTGGGATTTAAATGCACAATAGTCTCTAGGGTTTACATAAAATGCTGTGAGAAACAAGAAAACCAATATCTTGTGAGTGGCAGTACCGTGGGCGAAAATGCCTTCTTAATGTAAGAGGTCAGAGGACAATGGCTGTAATGGTTCAAATTGATAGGAAGGCGACAGTAACTCAAATAACCACAGATTACAACAGAGGCATGCAAAAGAGCATCTCTGAATGCAAACATTTTGAACTTTGAAGTGGATGGGCTACAACAGCAGAAGGCCACGGTGACCGCTCCCTATAAAGTGACCACTGAATGTAGGGGCTCAGTTTCATCTGCACACATGATAGAACCACATAAGATCATTAGTCCGCAAACTTCTGCTCCTTGCAAATTTCAAATTTTATCTGCGTATCTGCATGTTTTGATAGTTTTCCCTGGTGAAATCTGTCACTATCTGTTTTGAAAGCAGCACTTATCTCACCAGGATTACAGAGGTGAAATTAGCCTTTGTAATGGCACAGATATATGGCTGGAAACCCATTGTATATAATACTATCTTCCATATAACTGTGCCATGCTAACCCTTTGTGTCTACTCTAGTCTCTGAATTATCTGTCAATGGTACTCTCTTTATTTATCCAAACTAAATTGGTCAAAATCATTGAAATTTATGAAGTCCTTTTAGCCTGTGTTAACCAAAATTGGACGTTAGGCTAATTGTTGGGCACACGGTCAACATGGACATTTGGGGCTGAAGGGCCTGTTTCTGTGCTGTACTATTGCATGACTCGTAACAGTTTCTGTTTTTCCTTAATCTCCTCTCAATCTTCACTGTTTCAAAGAAACAACCCCACAGTTTAATGGAATACACTGCAATTTGATTTGGGTAAACAGAGAGATTCCCATTGATTTCCATATATTGATGGAACATTTATCTATTTATTGAAATGCAGCACAGTGTAGGCCCTTCTGGCGTTTGAGCTACACTGTCCAGAAATCCCCCAATCTAATCCTAGCCTAATTACGAGACAATTTACAATAACCAATACATTTTTGGAATGTGTGAAGAAACTGGAGCACCTGGAGGAAGTAATGTACAAACTCTTTATGGGCAGCAGAGGGAATACTAAGATTATGAATGCACTGGTTATTTTCATTTGATCAATCTTGATCTTTGAATTACAAATAGAATTTTTTGCAGCCATGTGTGGAGTGACAGACTCTCACTTTAGTGTTAGCAGTTTCTGAATTCAGACAAAGCAATGCAAACAAGCTTTGGATAATGAGATACAAGTCTTCAATGGCTGTTATTTAGTTAGTACAGAGCCTTGCTACCTATACATCCAGGCTGTTTGATTCCCTTTTATGAATTTACATTAATGGATGCTTGTCAAATTTATACAGGAACTTCCTTAGGTTATTGTAGTTTTTTTACTGGGTAAGGTTGTAAGGCTATGTAAATCACAAAACAGTGCACACAAATATCACACTTTGATTCTGAGGTATGATTCACTCCTTCAGCTTCTCTCCCCATCCACTTGGTAATCCCTTCCTCACCGCCATGGAAGGTTTATTTATAATTGGTCTATAGATTGTCCCAGCAAATCACATTTGGATGAGCACCTTTCCTCCGCTGCCACAAAAGGCAGGCTTTCCTGGTAGCCACCCATTTTAACTGTATTTCCTATTCCCATTCCAACAGGTTGGTCCATGGTCTCCTGTACTTTCACATTGAGGGCACTCTCAGATTGGAAGTGCAACACTTCATATTCTGTCTGCGTAGTCTCCAACCTGACACAATCAACATCAGTTTCTCTAACTTCTGGCAATTTATCTTCCCAGCCCTTTCTCTCTTTTCCCATTTCCCGTTCTGGTTCCCTCACCTCCTTCTCTTCTCCTCACCTGGTAATCACGTCTTTCTGGTGCCCCTCCTCCTTCCCTTTCTTCCATGGTCCACTGCCCTCTCCTATCACAATCCTTAGTATTCAGCCTTTTACTTTATCTTGCCACCCTTCCCCTTACCCACCCATCTTCTCCCTCACCTGGTTTCACCTATCACCTGCCAGCTTATTCCGCTCCCACTTTTCCACCTCCTTCCTTTCCAGTCCTGATGAAGGGTCTCAACTTGTTATTCCTCTCTGAAGATGCTGCCTGACCTGCTGAGTTCCTGAAGCATTATGAGTTTATTACTCATATTTTAAACATTGTTTTGTGTATATTTCTTACTAACTGAACTTCTGAGCAATTGCCTAGTGGTTATCCCATAATCCAAAATGAACAATAATAATCTGTTCTCTGCTCCCAGTCCTGTTGCAGGGTCACAATTGAAACATTGGGAATCCTCTCCTTCCGCTGATAGAGCATAGAACACAGAACAGTACCGCACCAGGAATAGGTCCCACAATATACCCACAATATTGTGTCAAACCAATGAAATCAGTAATCAAATGACCACCAGCCCTTACTGCCTACACTTTCTACATATTTATGTGTCTACCCAAAGGCCTCTTAAACACCTCTATTGTATTGGCCACCACTGCCAATAAATGTCGTGGACATTTAGAATCTGGGGAAAAAAGAAACTGGCTGCCACTTCCTTTAATGCCTCACATAATGTTAGAGATTTGTATTAGGTCTCCGCTCAGCCTGCACCTCTCCATATGTTGCCGGACCGATCGGGTTCCACCAGCAGCTTGTTTATTTGCTGCAGCTTCAATCATCTGTCATCTCCTGTGTTTCCAGTCAGCTTGAACATGTTCTGATTTCATGGGCAATTAATCAAAGAAGTATTTCCTTCCTCTGTAAGCAGGATGTAATGTACCTCTGATGTACCATGATCCTCTGTATTCCAGAATCTGGAGTGAGAACTGATGGATTCCAAACCCTTCTGCATGAGCAGCAGAATAAGACATCAAGAAGGAATTTCTTCCATGTCTTCCCAAGTAATATAGGACATAGATATTACAGCACAGTATAGGATCTCAAACTCTAAGATCAATCTAACCCTTCTCTCTGACATAACCCTCCATTTTTGTATCATCCATGTACTGTAGCTATCTAGGAGTTTCTCAAATGCCCCTAATGAATTTGCCTCTACCATCACCCCTGGCAGTGTGTTCCACATATACACCACTCTGTTTTAAAAATATACCTCTGACATCCCCCTTATTATTCTCTCCAATCACCTTAAAATTATGCACCCTCATATTAGCTATGAAGGTAACTTGCATTAACCGCTAAAGAAATTTGCTCTTATTTTGCATGTTATATGTTATGAACCATACTTCATTCACTTTGCCAGAGTAATACAATGGGAAGTCTTGTACAAACGCACATCAACATTGTGTATATACAGTATGTACTGTACAGTATCGAAACAGAATATGACAAATGAAGTATAAACAGAATATATTGGATAGTTCGACTGAAGTGCCATGAATCTGAAGTGTTGACTTCAGATTCTGCTTGAGTGGCACACTCGGTAGCTTCAGCAATTCTGGACTGACTGTGACCTCTGGTGTTGTCTATCTGGAATTTGCATGCTGGCTTCCTGTGGACACACCACTTTCTTCCCACATCCCAAAGAATGTGCTAGTTAATAGTTAGTTTGTTATTCTCCCAAATTGGATGACTCAAATTGGGAGAATAGGTTGCAAGGATATTGGTGGGAAAATGACATGGTTCTGAACCTGGACTTTATTACCCAAATGGCCTCTATCTGTGTCATAATATGAAAAAATAGAGGGCGACAGAAAAAGAGGTGTGGGTGGGAATGACTAACTGGCTACTGTAAGTCATCCTGAGTATGGTCATTCCAAGTCTGGTGAATTCCAACCTTTGAGCATCAGAATGAATTTTTCAATGGAATAGCGTCTATCAGAAACAGAAGAGGTAGACGCTGTATGAACAGATGGCTTGTGTCTTGTTTCAAAACAAACTATTAATAGAAGAAAGTCATCTTCATAACTCATGAGTGTCCAACATTCCTAAAGCTTCAAGATGAGATCTATCTTAACTTCCAAAGCTGTGTTATTGGAATGCAAGTTAATCCTGAATCCTACCCTGTTTATTTGTTCATGAAGATGTTTCACAATCTGATTTTACAACAGAACTTTGCAAATCATACAACAGCACTGCATCTAATGGAATCTCTGTGTGAATTTTCCATGTACCCCT
Source organism: Hypanus sabinus (assembly GCF_030144855.1). Taxonomy (NCBI): domain Eukaryota; kingdom Metazoa; phylum Chordata; class Chondrichthyes; order Myliobatiformes; family Dasyatidae; genus Hypanus; species Hypanus sabinus. Next base: position 68,110,050 of record NC_082724.1, on the reverse strand, counting down.
GTACACAATCAGCGTACAGTGCTGTACAGCATATGTAGTGAGAGAAGGAGAAATGTTAACATTCAGTTCAGTGACCATCTCTTCTTGGCTGTGTGAGATTAGGGATTTTTTATTTATCCATTTTCTGCAGAATTTGTAAGTCAGGGTTACTTGTCCTTTACAATTCCTCTTAAATTTAACACATGCAAAATGCTAGAGGAACTCAGTAGGACAAGCAGCAACTACATAAATGAATTTCACGTCAAGACCCTTCAGCAGGACTGGAAAGGAAGGGGTAGACACTGTAATAAAAAGCTAGGTTCCAGTCCTAAGAGACTGGCAGGTAATAGTTGGAAAAAGCATTGGTTTATTTTTGACCTGTGTCATGGGGCAAGTGAGGCTCGTCAGCCATGGATGACAGCTCATTCAGGAGAAAGTAAACACTGGTCTTAAAACCTCCACTGCCTCACAGCTATACCTACCTCATAGGCAAGGGGGGGGGCAATCTGATGGACTGCCTTCCCCCTCGCCTGCTCCCCACTGCACCCCTTACCTCAGTGGGCTGTGAGCTTCTTCCGTGGAGGGTCAGGCACTGTTGACAGGTTAGGCTAGCCCACAAGGGGCCAAAGGGCCCTCCTCATCTCCCTTTGGGGGAGGGTGGAGGGGAGAGGAGGTGCTATTCTGGAGCATAGAGTCCAGTTTGTGCGTGGTGAGATGTCTGTTTGCCCTGGGACTGGGAGCTCTGCAGAGGTTCACCAAGATGCTGCCTGGATTAGAGAGTGTCAGCTACAAGGAGCAGCTGGACCACTTTGGGTTGTTTTCTCTGGAGGCTGAGGGGAGACCTGATCGAAGGCTCCTGGCTGCTTGTGTGGGCCTTTTGATCTCCTGGATCTGCCACACCAGTAGACAAAACAGTAAAGAGGGGGTATGCTGTGCTCGTCCTCGATGATTCCAAATAGAGTGTAAAGGTCAGGAGCTCATGTACAAACTTCACATAGGACGGCACCGTAGTGCAGAGGCTTTACGGTACCAGCAATCCGGGTTCAATTCCTGCCGCTGCCTATAAGGAGTTTGCACATTCTCCCCGTGATCGTGTGGGTTTCCTTCGGGTGCTCCTGTTCCCTCCTGCAGCCCAATGACTTGCTGGTTGGTAGGTTAACCGAGCACTGTAAATTGTCCCATGATTAGGCAAGAGTTAACACGGGAGATAGCTGGGGTGGCGCGGCTCAAAGGGTGGGATGGGTCTGTTCTGTGCAGTATCTTCGTTAATAAATAAGTATTTATGGGGAAGTCTTCAGGAGTAAGTCCCAAGGAAAATTATGGAGCAGGAGCCTTTAAATCAGTCCTACATTGAGTTCAATGCTGACTGGCAACTCCAGCGCCTCTATATCGGTCTCTGCCATTCCTTTGGATTCATCAGCTGCATGGAGAGGGGGAGCCTGCTGCACGGGCAACAGCTTGCTCTCCATATTGTGCTGCCACGGCTTGCAAATGACAGCTGGGACGCAACCAATGGAGGGCCTCTTTATCACATATTACCAAGATACAGTGATATGCATACTGTTCATACTGATCAAATCATTACACAGTGCATTGAGTTAGAACAATACAAAGCAATAACAATGTAGAATAAAGTGTAACAGCTACAAAGAGAGTACAGTGCAGAAAACAATAAAGTGCAAGATCATAAAGAAGTAGATTATGAGGTCAAGAATCCATCATATCATACAAGATGTCCATTCAGCAGTCGGATAACGGTGAGATAGAATCCGTCCATGAGCCTGCTGGAATGTATTCCAGGTTTTCGTATTTTCTGCCCGATAGGAGAGGAAGAGAGAGAGAGTGTCTGGGGTGTGTGGGGTCTTTGATTATGCCGGCTGCTTTACTGAGACAGCAAGAAGAATTGAGTCCATAGAAGTGACACAAAATGCCAGAAGAACTTAGCAGGTCAAGCAGCAGCTACAGAGGAGAATAGTTCACATCAGTCCGATACACTTCATTATAGTTGTTGTTTTTCGTTGCATGTCACACCAACACACCACACAATTCCTCATACATGTAAAGATATATGATGATTAAAGTTGATCCTTGATTGTTGAATAAACCAAAGAATTTGGAAAATCTGCATGTCAGGCATTCTGGATTAATTGGTATGGCAAAATCTGTTCCTTTTTAATGAGGTATACCTGAAGTGAAATGGAGACAGCATTAATTAAACAAGCTAGGAGATAAATGAACAGGAGAGGATATTAACACGGAACACAAGAGATACTGCAGGTGCTGGAAATCCAGAACAACACACACAAGATGGTGGAGGAACTCTGCAGGTCAGGTAACGTTTTGGGTTCAAACATTTTTGTCATTCATTCTTTGTGTATTTTTCTGGTTGTCTGCAAAGAGTAGGAATTCCAGGTTGTATGCTGTATACATTCTTTGCCATTAAATCAAACCATTTGAAACAGTTGACTTTTCAGAAGATAAGGTAAGGGGGAGGAGGAGAAACCTAAAGCTTGAAGGTGATGGGTGAAACCAGGTGAGTATTGGAGGGGGATGAAGTGAGAAGCTGGGAGCTGAGAAGTGGAAAAAGCAAAACCCTGGAGAAAGAGGAATCTGTTATGAGAAGAAAGTGGATTATAGAAGAAAAGCAGGGAGGAAGGGCACCAGGGGGAAGTGATAGGTAGGTGAGGAGAAGAAGTATGAGGTCAGAGAGGGGAAATGAAGAAGAGGAAAGAGGAGAGAAACAATTACCAGAAGTTTGAGAAATTGATGTTCATCCCATCAGGTTGGTGGCTACCTAAATGGAAAATGAGGTGTTGCTTCTCCAACCTGAGAGTGGCCTTTTCATGGCAGTAAGGAGGCCACAGACTGACGTGTTAGAACAGGAATGGGGACAGGAATTGAAATGATTGCCCACTGGGAAATTCTGCTTTTTGCAAGTGGAGTAAAGGTCCTCAACAAAGTGGTCTGACAAACTACCTCACCAACGTAGACAAAGCTGCACTGGGAGCACCAGATACAGTAGACAACCCCAACAGATTCATATGTGAAATGTTGCCTCACCTGAAGGACAATTTGGGGCTCTGAATGGAGGCAAGGGAGAAGTGAATGGGTAGGTGTAGCTCTTCTGCTGCTTGGATATTAACTTAACCAAAGTCATCTACTATTGACTTTAGAAGAGAATAAAATTGGATCAATCAGCTGTAAAAATGGTATGCATGTCATCACCCTATTTCCATCAGTGCTTCAATAGCTGAGTTAGGTTAAAACTTCATCCATTGGTGTAATTGCCCCATTACACTGAATGTGTGCTGTAACAATCAATGGTCACATTGCATGGCAGATTGTAAGGCATGCTTATCTCAAGCTGCTAAAATTATTATGAAAGGAAACACATTCATTTGTTGAGCAGTGTGGTGAAGTGGAACCATCTGTCAATCCTAACAAGCACAAATAATAAATAAGTTCATCACAGAATCATGTTTAACGCACATCCCTGTGGTATGATAATATGTGGTCACATATCTATTAATAATCTTATTTATGAGCTGAGTATTAAAGAATAATTTCCTCTGCTTATTTATAAAAAATGCAGTGACATTCACTCAAAGATCCATTAGCAGCTAAATTCTTGTGAACAGAATTCTTTCCTCCCAAGCCAATATTTCAGACGTCAATACAAAATTCACGTGTTTGATGAGCTGCCAAATTCCCAGAGAGTAAAGCAGGCTGTCTGTTATTGAGTTTGGGCTCCACTTGTCAAATTGTTACTAAATTAACTGTATTGTATTAATGAATGAGTTAAATGGTGCAGTTTCTAACAGTAGGCAATATTGCATGGAGATAGGATCAGAAATTGAAAGGAATTAAATAGAAGAGAATCATTTATCAGTCAAAACAGGCATATGAGTTCCTTGTGAAACTGGTTCTTAATCCCTTGCAGGTTGTTATGGAATTTATTTATTTATTGAGCAACATTGTGGAATAGACCCTTCTGACCCTGCAAGCCATGGTGCCCACCAACCCCTGTTTTAATCCTAGCTGAATCACAGAACAATTTACAAACTGTTTACAATTTACAAACCTACAAAGTGGTAAGTCTTTGAATTGAGGGAGGAAACTGGAGCACTTGGAGAAAACCCACACACTCCACAGGGAGAACGTATAGGCTTCTTACAGATGATGTTGAAATTGCCCTCTGAACTCTGACACTCTGAGCTGTAATAGTGTCACACTAACTTCTACACTAAAATGATGCCAAAGAACAGAGGCAAATACCAAGTATAATCTTAGACAAAAATGTTTGCATTTTAACAATTGCCTTCTTATTCTGGCTTCTTCCCCCTTCCTTTTCAGTCCTGATAAAGAGTCACTGCCCAGAACATTGACTGTTTATTCTCCTCCCTGAGATGCTGGCTGACCTGATGAGTTCCTTCAGTACTTTGTGTGTACTGCTCAAGAATTCCAGCACCTGCTGAATCTTTTGTGTTTACACTATGCCAGAGAGTGTTTTATTATGTCTGGGTTACTGTATTGAAGCTTTGAGGATTGATCTTAAGGTATCGGTTAAAATCTCAATGAGGCAGCTGAGACATTTAAATTCCCTGATAACTAAAGTTGGAAGGAAAAATGGCACCAATGAACAATGATTCCTTGAGCAACATCTTCCAGATGGTCTATTATTTCACTTTTTCTACATAATCTATTTTATTATTTTTATCTTAATTGAGTTTCAGAAACTGTTGGAACCTTTGACCTATAGCTTGAAGTTTAATTGAGTGATCTAGTTCTCTGCTGTCCCCAAGAAAATTCCAGGAGAGGACTGCGAGTATCAGCTGCATCAAGGAGAAGACCTGAAATGGGGTATGAGGCCACGATCTACTCCATTTCTTGATGATCAAAGCATTGGGAAAGATTGTAACATCGAGGAGAATTTGGAGGAGGCCAGGTCAGTGGTCACTCTCCTCAGAGGCTGCAGGACAGTGGTCAGTGGTTGCTCTCCATGGAAGGACTGAGTTTGAGCAGATGGAAAATGTTTTCAAAATTCTGAGATTTATGTGGTTTTTGGTGTGGATTCTAGTTTATATTGGTCTCCTTCCATTTTCTGTGTTTCCTTTGTCTTTGCTGATTGGTGGGTTGGGGATTTGGGGTTTGGGGGTTTGACATCCTTGTGGGTGATATGTTAGTTGTTGTGCAATGGAGGGGTTGGGCAGGTTTGAGCTTTGTAGGTTTATGCTTCTTTTTCCTTTTCCTGTGTGTTTGGTTTGACGTCTTTTCTTTCAATGACTTCCATGATTTTTCTATATTCCATGGCTATCTGGAGAAGATGAATCTCAGAGCTGTATTCTGCATATATACTTTGATAATAAAAATAACCTTTGAACCTTTTGAAGTTCAACATTAAAAATTTTGTATTACTGACATCCTCCAGGGAAGGAAACCTACGCTTACCAAGTTCAGGTTTTATAATGTTCAAATTTAATTTTCATTCAACCATACACATGAATACAGCCAAATGAAACAGTGTTCCTCTGGGGCCAAGATGAAAACCCAGAATCAACATTCACACACAACACACAGCACATATAATTACGATAGCAGGAAAACATACCGTTACAAAGAAAATATTTTAAATAATAATAATGTAGCCCAAGTCACTGAGTGTCATGGCCTGTAGCTCAATGATGCTTGGATGTTGTCCTGGAGCCACGTTTCTGAAAGAACAAGCCACTGCAGTTCCTCATTCTGTGTAATTTCAGCCCTAGACTATCACATTCTAGCTTGCTTTCCATGGCGTGATCACTCCAATCCAGTACAGAATCCAGTAGCACACAGCCCGCTTCTCAACATGACAAGACTTTTTTTTCTTGGCAGGTGGCAATCAACACGAGAGGCCATTCATTGGTGATACATCACATGGTTTAAAAAGAGCTCAGGTTGTCATGGTCCCATCTGGCAATTCCCCATCTTGCTATTAACTACTTAATTGGGCCTTAACCCCCTCATCTGATTTCCAATCATTTCCAGTTCCACTAATTACAGCACAACCTGGTTCCTATTAGCGAACATAGGATAAGCCTTGGGTGTCACAGCTGTACTTTGCCAGTTCATTGGTTGGCTGTAGTGTGAATAAACCTTATTTTCTGATTCCTTAGGACTGTCAGTTCTAAGCTCCGCATCATTTCCTGGATATTCTCCATAAACCTTGTCTCAGTGTATAAAGACTCCTGGATACTGGTTTCCCATTCACGACGGTGCTAATGCCTCATGAATCTGCCTCCGCTCCTGTGTCCTGCCCTTGGGTTCATCCTCAGCCTCGTCCTTGCAACAGAACAAGCTGGCCAAGAATGAACCCAGTAGACACGGACCCTGTGCAACAGACCCTCGCCAGCCAGGGCTCCCTACTGGGTGCCCCCGACCAACTGCTCAGAGAGATTCACAAAAAACCTTTGTGTGTTGTCCACGAATGTGAGGAAGGTGAGTGAGCAGGTTGACCAGGTATCCACTTCCCTTACTTTGTCCCTTCCAAGAACCCTGACTGACCAAACCCCACAGCCTGGTATGGCTATGCCCCTTGGGTCGGCAACAGAATCCCCTCAAGAGACATACGTAGCCGAACCAGAACCCTATGCAGGGACCTAGGGAAGTGTTGGGATTTCTTATTACAATGCTCCTTGGTCTTTGAGCTACAGCTACGTACATACACCTTGGACAGATCAAGGGTTGCGTACATCATGGGGCTGTTACGAGTGGATGCCTTGGCATGGGTCACCACGATCTGGAGCAACTGACCAGAGTTACTCCTTCGTTTCCGAAATGAGGAAGGTCTTTGAACAGCTCATTCATGGTAAAGACGCTGCTAAGTGCTTGCTAACTCTTGTCAGGTTTCAAGAAGCATAGCAAAATACTCCATCGAGTTCTGAACATTAGTGGCCAACTCTGGGTGGAATGACAAGGCACTAGAAGAAGTGTTCCAACAGGACCTCTCAGATAAAACAAAAAATGAACTGGCAGGGAGGGATGATGTGTACAGCCCGGACTCTGATCTACCATCTTCAGCCAGCCTCCGTTCCCCAGCCACTCCAAGTGTAGCTCCTGCTCCGACCGTCCCCACCACCCTGGGGGAGGAACTGCTACAGCTGGGACGGAACCATCTCTCCCCTGCTGAACGACTTCGGAGGTAGAGAGTTGGGGATTGTTACTATTGTGGCCATTCGGGACATATCCAGGATACCTGCCCTCTGCAGCTAAAAAGGAGGGCTCACCAGTAGAAAGGGGGACCCTGGTGAATCGGACAACACTCCCTTCCGTCCATAGACCCGGATGCAGATTCCAGCTACCGTGAATTAACAACAACAGACCCTGTCCCTATCTGCCTTGGTGGATTTTGGTACTGAGGGAAATCTGCTGGATAAGGCCATAGCCTCCCGGGCAGGAATGCCTCGAGAACAATTAAATACCCCTCTGGAGGCCCGCTGGATGGAAAACTACTGGCTCAGGTTACCCACTGTACGCCACCCCTGACCTTGACTCTGTCCAGAACTCATCGAGGGGAGCTACGATTTAATCTCATCCATTCTCCTCAAACCCCTACAGTTCTAGGATACCCCTGGTTGAACCACCTCAACCCTCCGCATCAACTGGTCTACCGGGAGGATAGCCAGCTGGAGCACATTTTGACACTCCACCGGTCTGTGGTCAGCTCCATCCCCTAGGGAGGCTACCACGACCTTGCCTGTCTTGGAACCCCTCAACTTGTCCACAGTCCCCACAGAATACCATGACCTGGGACAAGCATTCAGCAAACAACAGGCTCTTTCCCTGCCTCTGCACCACCTGTATGATTGTGCTATCAACCTTCTCCCCGGGGCCTTGTTACACATCAGTCGTCTTTATAACTTATCCCAACTGGAGAGAGAGGCCATGGAGAAATACATTAGTGAGTCCATTGAAACGGGCATTATTCGACCCTCATCCTCCCCGGTGGGCACCAGTTTCTTCTTTTTAGAGCAGGATAGGTCGCTTTGTCCTTGTATTGATTACCAAGGCCTAAACAACATAACAGTTAAAAATAAGTATCCACTACCCCTCATTAACTCGGCATTTGAACCACCTCACGGAGCCACCATCTTCTCGAAGTTGGACTTTTGTAGCACCTACCATCTAGTCAGGATGAGGGAGGGAGACAAATGGAAGACGGTCTTTAATACACCTTTGAGCCACTTAGAATACTTGGTCATGCTGTTTGGCCTCACCAATGCCTCTGCTGTTTTTCAAGCCTTAATCAATGATGTGCTGAGGGACTTTATTAATCATTTCTTGTTTGTCTTGTCACATACCCCATGATTGGGTTACTAAATCAGCAGAAATGGAATGATATGTGGGAGTCTGGTATTACTGTAACTAGAAGTGTTTGTTAATTACTAAGTAATACAATGATATAGAAATGCAAATATGAAACAGGTTAGCAATAATATATACAGAAGTGTGGATATAAGATTCAGAAATCAATCTCTTTCAAAGTCTAGGGGTAAATGAATAGTCTTAAGATGATGCAGAGTTCAGTTCAGTTTTAAGTCGAGGTAGTTACTGGTGTACCATTGGAGAGCGAGAGAGAGAGAGAGAGAGAGCGAGAGGTGATGCAGTTGCAGGCAAACCTTCCATTGTCTTCTTGTCCTGTTGTGGTCACCGACTGTGACCCCTCCGTACCAGGCCAGACCGTTCTTCAGTGGTGAGCTTGTCACCCAGGCGAAGGTGGACACACACACAAGCCCCCACCGGTCTGCCTTCTCACTCTGTGAGCCTCTGATCGATTCCCCCGAATCGATCCTCCAAACCCCCACCTTCTCGTGGGTGCACGCTGCTCCTTCAGTGTCCCGTGATGTGTCTGCCCGTGCTTGAGCAGACCTGCTTTTTATCTCCCTTGATGGTGTACCAGCTGTCCATCAACTGGGCCACTCCTTGCTGTCTCAGCAAGAATGTTAACGAGGAAAGATGAGTGTCTTTGTAGCAAAGATAAATAATCAGTGAAGAAGCCATAATACTAAATTATGTGTGTCTCTCTCCCTCTCATCTGTGCAGGATGCCTCCCCCCTTCTTCTCTCTCTCTCTCGTTAGCAGCATAGTTCACAGGGGGGTAAACTCTGGAACCCCCATCTCCGCCTGGTTTACTCATCACACATCACAGTCTACCTAGGTGATGTCTTAATATTTTCTAGCAGCCTCCAGAAACGCATTAGGCATGTCTGTCTAGTCCTCCAGCGACTGTGGGAGGCGGAGAAGTGTGAGTTCCACGTCCCTTCTGTCAGCTTTCTGGGCTACATCTTCGAGAGCGGGCAAGTGAGGGCAGATCCCGAGAAGATCCGGGCAGTGGAAGAATGTCCCAGACCTACGACCCGCAAGCAACTTCAGACGTTTTTGGGGTTTGCAAACGTTTATTGCCCATTTATCAGGGATTACAGACATGTGGTGATGCCCCTTACCTGACTTACCCTCGCCTACAACACCTTTTCGTTGGGACTCCGAGGCTGATTCGGCATTCACTGACCTGAAGAGGAGTTTCATGACCACTCCCATCTGGTCCAACCGGACCCCTCCTGTCAATTCATTGTTGAGGTTGTTGCCTCTGACTCCAAGGTAGGAGCAGTCCTGTCCCAACGACCAAGTCTGAACGAAACGCTTCATCCCTGTGCCTTCTTTTCTCGCTGATGGTCCCCCGCCGAGTGGAATTATGACGTGGGGAATCAGGAACTACTGGCGGTCAAGCTAGTATTGGAGGTAAGGAGGCACTAGCTGGAGGGGGCGGAACACCCGTTTGCTGTTTGGCCTGATCATGAGAACCTGGGATATATTCAGACCACCAAATGTTTGAACTCCTGCCAGGCTCTAAGAACCATAGAACATTACAGCACAGAAACAGGCCTTTAGGCCCTTCTTGGCTGTTCAGAACCATTTTTCTGCCGAGTCCCACTGACCTGCACCTGGGCCATATCCCTCCAAACCCCTCTTATCCATATACCTGTCCAAGTTTTTCTTAAATGTCATAAGTGAGCCCACATTCACCACTTCATCTGGCAGCTCATTCCACTCTCCCACTACTCTCTGTGTGAAGAAGCCCCCCCCCAATGTTCCCTTTAAACTTTTCCCCCTTCACTCTTAACCTCTTTTTTTTTCTCCCCTGGCCTCAGTGGAAAAAGCCTGCTTGCTTTACTCTATCTATACCCACCATAATTTTATACACCTCCATCAAATCACCCCTCATTCTTCTACACTCCAGGAAATAAAGTCCTAACCTATTCAACCTTTATCTGTAACTCAGTTTCTCTAGTCCCGGCAACATCCCTGTAAACTCCCTCCGCACTCTTTCAACCTTATTAATATCCTTCCTGTAATTAGGCGACCAAAACTGCACACAACACTCCAAGTTCGGTCCTACCAATGTCTTATACAACCTCACCATTACATTCCAACTCTTATTCTCAATACTTTGCTTTATAAAGGCTAATGTACCAAAAGCTATCTTTACAACTCTATCTACTTGTGACGCCACTTTTAGGGAATAATGTATCTGTACTCACAGATCCCTCTGTTCTACTGCACTCCTCTGTGTCCTACCATTTACCTTGTATGTTTTATCTTGGTTTGACCTTCCGAAGTGCAATACCTCACACTCATCTGCACTAAGCTCCACCCACCATTCCCCAGCCCATTCCTCCAACTGGTCCAAATGCTTCTGCAAGCTTTGAAAACCTTCCTCATTGTCCACTACACCTCCAATCTTTGTATCATCAGCAAACCCACTGATCCAATTTGCCCCATTATCATCCAGATCATTGATATAGATGACAAATAACGATGGACCCAGCACTGATCCCTGTGGCACACCACCAGTCACAGGCCTCCACTCAGAGTAGCAATCCTCCACTACCACTCTCTGGCCTCTTCCATTGAGCCAATGTCTAATCCAATTTACTACCTATCCATGTATACCTAGCGGCTGAATCTTCCTAACTAACCTCCCATGTGGGACCTTGTCAAAGGCCTTACTGAAGTCCATGTATACAACATCCACTGCCCTCCCCTCAACCACTTTCCTGGTAACTTCCTCAAAAAACTCTAATAGATATAGACTGTTGGGCATTATTTTTTGCATGGTTCAAGTTTTCCCTCACATACCGTCCAGGATCCAAGAACGGAAGCCAGATGTGTTTTCCCGCCAATACAACTCCAAGGACACTTCCAGCCCAGAGACTATCCTGTGTGGTGGCAACCCTCACTTGGGAGATTGAGTCCATAGTTATGCAAGCCCAAAGGGATGACCCTGACCCCAGAAATGGACCTGCCGATCACCTTTTTGTGCCTGATTCCAGCAGATCTCAGGTTCTCTGGTGGGGGCACACCTCTCAGTTCGCCTGCCACCCCAAGAGTGATCGGACACTGGCTCTCCGGAAAAGACAAGGAGGCGGATACCTGTTCCTATGTCTCTGTTCCATCTGTGCCTGTGAAAAAGCCTCCCATTGGCCATCTGCGGGATTACTTCATCCCCTACCTAATTTTCACATGGAAACACCACAGTACTCAGCATGGTAGACTGGTTTTCCAAGATGATGCACTTTGTAGCTCTCCCTAAACTCCTTTCTGCTCAGGAAACCGCAGACCTTCTCAGCTGACACATCTTCCACCTCCACGGAATCATTATGGACATCATCTCCAATTGAGGTCCCCAATTCATCTCACAGGCCTTCTGTCAAGTCTTAGGTGCCTCGGTTAGCCTGTCATCTGGCTTCCACCCTCAGATGAACGGGCAAATGAAACGAGTCAACCAGAACTTGGAGGCAATGCTACATTGTATAACAACTAACAACCCGTCTACCTGGAGTGACCACCTCACGTGGGTTGAGTACTCCCACAACTCTTTGGTTAGTACTGCCATCGGAAGGTCTCCCTTCGAGTACTCCCTTGGGTACCAACCCCCACTGTTTCCCATGCAAGAAGAGGAGATTGCGGTGCTGTCTGTTCAGGCCCATATCGATCGGTGCTGCAAGGTTTGGGAAGACACACACATGGCCCTGCTCAGATCAGCCAATCACAATAGGAGGATTGCTGATCAACACTGGACTCTTGCACCTGAGTGTCGACCTGGGCAGTTGGTATGGCTTTCATCCAAAGACATCCCTCTCAAAAACGAACCTAAGAAACTCACCTCTCACTTCCTGGGACCTTTCGAGGACAAAAGTATCATCAACCCCACAGCAGTCCGACTTAGACTACCAAGATCTAAGCACATCCACCTACTTTTCATGATTTCCCAATTAAAACCTCTTTCTGTCAGCTTCTTGTGTCTTCCGACCGAAAACCCTCCAACCGCCCGGATCATTGACAACTAATTGGCATACATCGTCTGACAACTACTAGATGTGCGCCGTCGGGGCAGGGGCCTCCAATACCTGGTCGACTAGGAAGGGTACGGTCCTGAAGAGTGTTCCTGGGTTCCCCACTCCTTCATCCTGGACTCCTCCCTCATCCAAGATTTCCCTCGGGACCATCCGGACAAGCCTGGAGTATCACCTGGAGGCTCCGGTTGAGTGTGGTGGGAGGTACTGTCACTGTCCTGTCTGGCAATTCCCCATCTTGCTACTACCTCCTTAACTGAGCCTTAATCCCCTTGTCTGATTTCCAATCATTTCCAGTTCCACTAATTACAGCACAACCTGGTTCCTATTAGCGAACATAGGATAAGCCTTGGGTGTCACAGCCGTACTTTGCCAGTTCATTGGTCGACTCTACTGTGAGTAAACCTCATTTCCTGATTCCTTAGGACTGTCAGTTCTAAGCTCCGCATAATTTCCTGGATACTCTACATAAACCTTGTCTCTGTGCAAAGACTCTCCTGGATACCAGTTCCCTGTTCCAGATGGTGCTAAAGCCTCATGACTTTGTTGCCGCACCTGCGTCCTGCTCTTGGGTTCGTCCTCAGCCTCATCCTTGCAACAAGGTACATTATGGCTCTTTACTTGGCAGGTGGCAATCAGATTGGGGGTCAATGAAAAGAAAGGAGATGTAAGTGGAGCAGACATTATTTGAGCAGTTATTGTGTGAGTGGAGAATTGTTAGAGTGGTCTGGCTTTGGCTCAATAGGCTTGGGCAAGCACAGACAGAGATTCTATGTAAATAAGTAGGAAAAATTCTGGTAAGTTTCTTTTTTTGTTAGAACATAGCTAGTGTGCTGAGAATGAATCCACAGATAGTAGTCTGTTTCTTGGTAAGACATGGGAAATTTGGGAGATCTCCATTGTCCTTGATATCTATATCTGAACAGTGCATTGAGCTACTACTCCTTAGAGACTCTGTTAAGGAACTGGAGCTGGATGACCTTGGATCATAAGGGTGAGAGAGGAGATGATAGACAGGAGCAACAGGAAAGTAGTCACCCCTAGATTTCAGGAGGCATCTCCCTGGGTGACTGTCAGAAGAGAGAAGTGGAATAGGCTGCCAGTGGCCGTACTCCTTAACAATATGTATACCACTTCAGATACCTCAGGGGGAAGCTGCAGTTACCAGGTTTAGCTATGTGACACAGAAGGGAAAAGGGAAGAGAAGCGTGCAGTAGTGATAGGAGATTCCATAATGAGGGAAGCAGAAAGCAGATTCTGTGGATGTAAAAGAGATACCCAGGTTGTATGTTGCCTCCCAGCTGCCAGGGTCAGGGATGTCTTGGATTGGGTCCATGGCATTCTTCAGAGGAATGATGAACAGCCAAAAGTATGGTACATATTGGTACCTCCAACATAATTAAGAAAAGCAAGGGAGTCCTAAAGAGAGAATATATGGAGTTAGGCAGAAAGCTGTAAAGCAGTAACTTCAGGGTTGGAATCTCTGGATTTCTGCCTGGAACATATGCCAGTGAGCGTAAGAGTAGGATGATTTGGCAGATGATTGTGTGGCTGAAGAATTGACAGGGTTTCCAGATCATTAGAGTCACTTATGGGGATGGTATGACCTGAACAAAAAGAACAGGTTATGCCTGAAACCAAATAGAACAAATATCCTTGTGGGCAGGTTTTATAGAGCTGTTCGAGAGGGTTTGTGTGGGGGAGGAGAGAACCTGAGTTATAGGGCAGAGGATGGAGCAGTTATACAATTAGACGCAGTATGTAGTGAGACTGCAAAGATGAACAGGCAGATGATAGGGTAAAATTGCAGTCAGTGGGGCTATGAATACAGGACTGAATGTGTTATATCTGTATACACATAGTATATGGAATAAGATAGATGATCTTCAAATTATCAAGAAAGAACAACATGCTTCCATCGGGTGGCGCACATTTCAAAGCCCTGGTTATCTCTAGTCATAACTCAAACATTACTGCTACAGAGAAACCTTTACATTAGCAGTGAAACATTACAGAAAAGCCATTACATTAGCAGTGAACCCTCACAGCATGTTACACAAAAGGGAGGGCATGTAATAAAGTACAATATCTCAGAAAGGAGATTGGAGATATATCTCATATCTCATTGGAGAGAGTCCAGAGGAGGTTCATGAGGATGATTCTTGAATGAAGGGGTTAATATATGAGAAATGTTTGGCATCTTTGGGCCTGTACTCAATGGAATTTAGAAGAGTCCGGGGGGAAATCTCAATGAAACCTATCGAATGTTGATAGGACTCGATAAAGTGGATATGGAGAGGACGTATCCAGAACTAGAGGGCACAGCCTCAAAATTGAGGGGCGATCTTTTAGAACAGAGGAATGAAGGAATTTTTTTATCCAGAGAGTAGTGAATCTGTGGAATGCTTTGCTACAGACTGCAGTGAATGACACCAGAGAGGTAGAAATGGTGGAGAAACTTATTAAGTATTTTGTGTCAGTTTTCACTGTGCAAGACATAGCAGAATGCCAGAAACTTGATAGTATCAGCGGGCAGAATTAAGTGTTGTTGCTATTACAAAGGAAAGAATGAGTGGGAAGCTGAAATGTTTGAAGGAAAATACATCTCTTAGATCAGGACTACAGCCCAAGGTTCTGAAAGAAATAGTTGAAGAGATAGTGGGTAGCGTGGTTGTGCAAAACTCCAAGGCCAATATATTGTAAATGTTTTTGTAAATGTTTATTTTTGTCTTTCTTTATTGTTTCTTGACCAATGAAGGTCTAGCCAAGATGTGTTTGGAAGTTAAGCACATTTGTGCCAGAGTGACTATGTCTCTTAGTTAAGATGAGATGTTCAGCATGGACTAGGAAGGCCGAGTTGGCCTGTTTCTGTGCTGTGATTGTTATATGGTTATATGGTATTTCTTCATATTTTTGATCATCTGTATAAGGTACAGGGTTAGTAGGATTCTAATGTTGTTTGTATTGTTTTATTTTAGTATTGCCACAATGGTATTGTATATTTTGTTTTACTTATTTTCATACTGCATACATAACAAGAGTGTGGACTAAAACTGAGCTGAGATTGTAACAGCGGGAACTGTGATATTTTTAAAAATTCATTTTGTCATCTTTATTTTGATAAACTCTCTCTGAATTAAAACATCTAAAACAGATAAAGAAATTAAAGACCCAGTAATCTGCATATTGTTCTTGTGTGTATTTCCCCAGGCTACAAAATTTAAAAAAATATTCTCAGTGGCCACTTTATTAAGTATACCTGTACACCAGTTTATTAATGAAAATATCTAATCAGCCAATCATATGGTAGCAACTCAATGCATAAAAGCATGTGGGCATGGTCAAGAGCTTCAGTTGTTGTTCAGACTAAACACCAGAATGGGGAAGAAATGTGATTGAAGTGACTTTGACCATGGAATGATTGTTGGTGCCAGACAGAGTGGTTTGAGTATCTCAGAAACTGCTAATCTTCAGTGATTTTCACACACACCAGTCTCTGGAATTTACAGAGAATGGTGCAAGAAACAAAACACATCCAGTGAGCAGCAGCTCTGTAGGGAACAATGAGGGAACTCAGAGGAGAATGGCTGGATTGGTTCAAGCTGACAGGAAGGCGACAGTAACTCAAATAATCATGTGACACAATAATAGTATGCAGAAGAGCATCTCTGAATGTACAACATGTCAAATGGGCTACAACAGTGGATGGGCTACAGCAGTAGAACACCATGAACATGCATTTAGTGGGCACTTTATTAGGTGCAGGAGGTATATTTTTGGGGTATTCATTACTCTGATTATCTGGGTAGACTTCTTTACCATGGTGAATGCTACTGTTAGCTTTGGAGAGTTCAGAAGCTCAATGATTTACTTTCCCAATCTTAATGTCATACACACCCTGAATAAAACCAATAAGCAAGTAGAGGTGGTTTCCTTAAAGCATCATGTTGTAGAATCAAATCTTCAGAATTAAAGGTCAAGAGAATACAAATGCAAAGAATGCAGTTCTTGCCCACCTCATTGAGAGTGTTCTGACTAGCTCCATCACTGTCTGATACAGGAATTGTAAGTTATCTGACCATCATCATGTCGATTGTCCTGTTGTCCTCCAAAATCCTTTGGAAGTCACTGACTGACTGCACACAAAGGGGACCGTTCTTCTGTGGTGGAATTATTAACCCAGGCGAGGGTTGGACACACGAATAACTCTTCACCGGTCACACCCTTTTCACAGTGTGAGAGCCACTGATCGCTTCTCCTGATCAGTCCTCCAAAATCCACCTTTTCTATGGGCACAACAAAGTTCATTCAGCGTCCAAAACCATGTGTTTTGCCATGCGGAACCTCCTATTTATCTCACCATGCTGAACACCAGTTGTCCATCAAACAGCTCCTCCCTTCTCTCTCTGTAAGAATACAGAAGCTGACAGTGTCCTTGCAAAAGTGTAAACACGCTTGCAAAGAAACCATAACACCATCTCGAGCAGTCCTCGCCTCTCTCTCTCTCTTAATAACAAGCTGTCCGGTGTTGAACACCAACGCCCTCTCTCTTTTCAAAAACACAGTTCATAGGGGTAATTCAGGACCCCGTCACACTCTCTTTTAGGAAAAATTGTGACAAAGGCAAAATTATTTGTTTAAATGTAAATTACAGAGTTTGAAACAATACATATATAGTCATTAAATAACAGAACAAAAACGAGTACCATTTCTAACTTAACATCTGGATAAACAATCAGCCATAATGTTGCCAGTACCTTGCACATGTTTGATTTTTAAGTCATATTCTTGCAATATCAGACTCCAATTTAACAGCCTTCTATTTTTATCCTTCATTTCAGTTAGAAACACCAACGGATTGTGATCTGTATAAACCATAAGTGGTCTCTGGGCAGGACAAACACAGGCATCAAAATGTTGTAAAGCCAGAATAAGTGCTAACAATTCCTTTTCAACAGTGGAATCGTTTTTCTGATGCACATTAAATTTCTTTGAGAAATAAGCTACTGGATGTTCAATGTCATCCACACCCTTCTGTAACAGTACTGCTCCAGCAGCTTCATCAATAGCGTCTGTTGCTATAGAGAATGGTTTGGAGGAATCAGGTGCTTTGAGCACAGGATGGTTTTCAGACATTCAAATGCCTCCTGGCAAAGGTCATTCCATACAAATCTTTCACTCTTCCCTAGGAGTTTTGTTAGGGGGAGAACAATATCTGCAAAATTCTTATAAAACTTTCGGTAATACCTAACTATTCCTAAAAACCTTTGTAATGCTTTCTTGCCTGCTGGAACGGGAACCTCAGCAATAGCCTGAACCTTGGCCTGTACAGGAGACAGTTGGCCCTGGCCTACTGCATAGCCCAGATATGTAACTCTGGCATGGCCAAACTCACTGTTAGTGAGGTTCACAGTAAGATTGGCCTTGGACAGCCTTTCAAACAGTTTTTCTACAGCTGTAATATGCTGTTCCCACGTGTCCTTCCAGACCATTAAATCATTGATATAAGCCCCTGTGTTTTCCAAACCTCTAATCACAGAATTGATCATACTTTGAAATGTCCCTGGAGCATTTTTCATCCTGAAGGATAAAACATTATATTCATACAGCCCTGAGGGTGTGACAAATGCTGAGATTTCTCTGGCCCTGTCGGTCAAAGGAACACACCAAATCCTTTTAGCAAGTCAATTTTTGTGAGGTACTTAGCCTTTCCCACTTCATCAATACAGTCATCCACTCTCAGAATGGGATAAGCATCTGTCTTAGTTATTGCATTGATTTTCCTGGAGTCAGTACAGAATCTCATGCTACCATCCGGTTTAGGCCCAAGAACGGAGGGTGATGCCCAGTCTGAGGTAGATTGCCTAATGATACTGGTTGCTAGCATGTAGCCAATTTTCTTTTTAACTCCTTTGCTTTTCTTGAAGTTCATTCTGTAAGGATGCTGCTTAATGGGCTGGGCTGAATTTACAATGACGTCATGCACTGCAACTGTGCACTGCCTTGGAACATCAGGAAATAGATCGTTATGCTTGATAATTAGTTCTTGCAATTGTTCCCTCTGTGCAGGCTATAGATGACAGACTTTATCAGTAAGGTCTTTCAAAATGGTGGAATTCTCAAGTCTTGTTGATACAATATTCAGTTTGTTAAAATAATCTTGCACCTCATTATTAAATTCCACAGCCCAATTTGTTTTCATAACAGTACTCACTGGTACCATCTCAGAATCATAATAAAGCTTCAGCATGTTTATGAGAACAAATTGGGTCACCTTCCTCCTGTCCAGAGTTTCAATAACGTGATTCAAAGAATCAATTTTCTGAATTATGTGGTATGATCCATGAAATTGTGCGTAGAGGGGGATGGTCACAAGGGGGAACAGAACCAGAACTTTATCTCCAACCTCAAACACCTATTCTTATACGCTCTTTTATTATACCAAAGTTTCATTTTAAATTAGGAGTTTTGCAAATTCAGTTTTACAAGGTCACATGCCTTGTTAAGTCTCTCCCAGAATTTCAAAACATAATCTAACATGCTGACACACACTTTTGGGTTAGACCATTGCTCTCTGAGCAAGGTCAAAAGTCCTTTGGGCCTATGACCAAAAATGAGCTCAAATGGACTAAACCCCAGGGATTCTTGAATTGTGTCCCTCACAGCAAAAAGTAATAAGTGTATTCTTCATCCCAGTCCCTGTCATTCTCATAACAGTAGGTTTTAATCATGGTCTTTAAAGTGGAATGAAACTGCTCCAAAGCCCCTTGAGACTCCGGGTGGTAGGCAGATGACACTATTTGTTTAGCCCCAGCTCAGAAACTATTTGTTGGAATGTTGTTGAAGTAAAATTACTACCCTGGTCAGGTTGAATTTGTTTAGGTAAACCTCCCAGTGTGGAAAACTTGCTGAGTGCCTTTACCACCGTCTTGGCCTGGATGTTTCTGAGAGGCATGGCTTCAGGGAACCTAGATGCAGCACACATAATTGTTAGAAAATACTGATGATCAGCTGCAGTCTTTGGCAATGGACCTGCACAATCCACTATGACCCTGGAAAATGGTTCACCAAACACAGGTATCAGCCAAAGTGGTACTTTTGGGATGGCCTGATTAGGTTTTCCCACCACCTGGCATATATGACACCCTCTACAGTAATTGACAATATCTTTCCTCATGTTATGCCAATAAAATTCCCTCAAAATCCTGTGCACTGTTTTCTTTACTCCAAAATGTCCACCTAAAGGCATCTTATGGGCTAGGTTTAAAATTTCAGCTCTGTAAACTTTTGGAACCACCACCTGATGCACAATAGCCCAATCCTCACTTGCAGGCACAGTGGCTGGTCTCCACTTCCTCATTAATGCCCCACCTTTAAGGTAATATCCCACCGACACATTCTGAATTTTATCCTCAGCGAGAACTGTCTCTTTTAAAGCCACAATTTCAGGATGTTTATTTTGTTCTTCTATAAATTCCTTTCTCGATAAAGACAAGTCTTTCTTATCCTCCTTACTCTCCTCAGTATTACTACCCTCTAAGTCCTGTTGATGTAGGGATAGTAGGAAGTCTATGAACAATCAACATTAGCATCAGCAGCCTTTTTCAACATGCTTCTAGTTACTTTGCAGGCAGGATACACGTTAGCATCTATGTGTGGGCTCTCAGCAGCAGCAGGCTTACTCGTTAGCTGAACTGCTGGATAAACCTCTCCACCTGCAAGGTCATTACCAAGTAAGACATCAACATTGTCTATCAGTAATTCAGATCGTACCCCTAATTGTGACTGGTCTGGATACCAAGTCGCATTTCAGAATTATCTTATGCAAGGTCGCGGCCCCAGTCCCCTTTCCAATACCTTTGATAATATTACCTTCACCAGTGTCTGTCTCAGCTCCAAATTCCAAAACACTCTTTAATATTAGTGGCTGAAAAGCTCTCCAGATTCTCACTGGAACTGGAGTTGACCACTCCTTCACAGACACAAACCCATTTGAAGTAAATCTCTCTAGTCCCTCTTGAACTCGACCAGACCCCTCCTTCTTCAGTGGTGTTTTAACTGTCTGAATGCAGGCATTTGGGGTTTTCTTTTCCTCTTTTCCTTTTTCCCTTTTCATAGCAAAACAATTGGATGCTGCATGACCAAGCTTCCCACAAAAGTAACACTTGAAACTGGGTAATTTTCCTTTTGACTGCTTCCTTTCCTCCTTATTTTTATCACTAGTCCCCCATTTACTCTCCGGTTTAGCTGGTGGGTTACCTTTGTTATCCTTGCTACTCCTTTGTTAGCTCTTGCTCGGGAAAAACTTTACCTTGTGGGTTAAAGCATACTCGTCTACTAACTTAGCAGACTCTGACAGGGTCTCAGCCTCTTTTTCATTCAGGTACATCTTTATGTTGTCAGGGACACAATTTTTAAATTCTTCCATCAATATCAGCTCTACGAAATTGTCAATATCCTCATTCGCCCCTTTTGAGGTACGCCAACGATCAAAGTACACCTGTTTTTCATGGGCAAACTCCACATAAGTTTGGTTCCAAACTTCCTCAAATCTCTGAGCTTTTGTCTATACGCCTCCAGAACCAACTCATGAACTTTAAGCACAGCATCTTTCACCATCGCATAATTCTTTGACTGTTCAAGAATCAGGGCAGAATACACCTGCTGAGCCTTCCCCTTCAACACACTTTGTAACATAACAGATGTATCCAGATATACCGGCCATATGACAGATGCTGGTCAGAGGACACACCACACACCAACCAACATTTGGTCCCTCCCAACTAATCAATGCACACCTAAATTATTGGTCACCTTAATTGGATTATCTCACCCAGCCCCATGTTATAAAAGGTGAGGTATGTGCCTGGCTCAGTATCTCTTACAGACCACCTCATTGAAGGTAAGTGCATTGATTTATGTTTGGGAAGGTTTATCGTTTGTCCTGGTAAGGGAGCCACAGCTATCCAAGGTCAAGGGGGATAGCTGTTGTAGTGCTTTTCCCTTGTTCTTTGTTTGTGTAACTGTACCCTGTCCCGACACTGCTTTCTGTGTATTGTACAACCGACGCGACTTTCCCCACACGAGTTACCCTAAGCGTTTTTTGTTAGAATATTGTAGTTGCTTGTGTTGACCTGACTTCCCCTAGTAAATAAACTCCTTATTATTAAAACTGTGTGTGTCCAGGCCTCTACTGTTGAGATTCAAAGAAACAGTTATTTTCCATCACAACAACAGCCCACTGTTCCCATGACCATTTTTGAGTCTGGGCCACCTTTTCAAAGTGCAGGAAATACCTATCAACTTCGGCTTCATCAAATGGTGGTACTAACTTAATTTCTTGGCTGATATTAAACGATACCACCCATCATCACGATCTGGCACAGGACCCCCTTGTTGTATCTTCTCTATCCTAGTCAGCTCATACTGCCTCTGCCTTTCCGCTTCATCAGCCTCAAGCTGTTTTAACTGCAACTCATACTCATACTTCATTTTTGCTACCTGAAGCGGAACCTCAGCCTCAGTAAGTACTTTACCTTCAGCAAACATTTCCAAAACCTCCTCTTCAAATTTCTCCTTGGCTACATAATGCCATGCTATTAACAGCTGTATCAGAGCCTTCTTCATGCAAGTGATCACTTTAATCTTTAAATTATGAGCAATTCCCAACAACACTTCCCTCTTAGCATCATCCAATGACTCTGAGGTTGGTTCTGCCACAAACTTATTAACCTCAAACTCCATTTCCTCTGTTTTCCCACACAACCAAATCAAAAGGGATTGTCCCCATCAATTCAAACAAGCCCCCTCAAACAATTTGTTCATATCCCAGACGAGCCCCCAATTTTGGAACGTACCCGTGTTGGGTTAAAGAACCGGCAGAAATAGAAAACACCATTTTGATACAAACTAATGCTAATGAACTAATATATACTATTAGTATCTACACAATACAGTAATATAAATGCAGATATATCAAACAGATTAGCAATGATTTATATATATATAAGTGTGGAAATAGGAAAACCAAGCTTCTTCAAGCCTAGGGGTAAATGGATACAGTCTTACGATGATGAGTAAAGTTCAGTTCGGTTCATGGTATTGAGTCGAGTAGTGATGGAGAGAGAGAGAGAGTTTTGAGTCTTCAGGTAAGCTGATGCTGTCGATCGTCCTGTTGTCCTCCAAAATCCTTTGGAAGTCACCGACTGTGACCACACACAAAGGGGGCTGTTCTTCTGTTGTGGAATTATTAACCCAGGTCCATCAGCAGACCTCCAATTTATCCCACCGTGCTGATCACCAGTTGTCCATCAAACAGCTCCTCCCTTCTCTCTCTGTAAGAATACAGATGCTGACAGTATCCTTGTAAAAGTGTAACCATGCTTGTAGAGAAACCATAACACCATCTTCCAGCAGTCCTTGCCCCTCTCTCTCTCTTAATAACAAGCTGTCTGGTGTTGAACAACAACTCCCTCTCTCTTTTCAAAAACACAGTTCATAGGGGTAAATCAGGACCCTGTCATATGTGTTACCTGTTTACTTTTTAACCTGACAGTACATGCATCTTATTAATTATTAATTTAATTATGGTAATATTACTTTATTGTTTGTGTTATGTGTATGTGATGTGTACCATAGTCCAGAGGACAATTGTTTCATTTGGCTGTATACATGTATACAGTGGAATAACAATAACCTTGAACTTGAAGAAGCTTTAGTCCTATTAGATATCCAGAATAAAATTCCCTTTCACTGCAATAATCAAATTTAAATGAATGGGCTAACAGAGTAATCCAACATGCTGCTTGTGAAACTGTGTAGAGATAATTGATTTTTGCTCATTTATGCAAATTCATTTATCTGTGAGTGATTTGGAACTCATAAATTTAAATAAATCAAAATTCCATTCCATTGCTAAGGAGACTGTGATCAGGTAAAGGGACAATGCTTAATAAAGATATTTCCCTATGTGCATCAGTGTCAAAATTAGTTCAATGTGTCTCAAAATAAAGACAGAGCATGCACACCAACTGTGAAGTCAGAGATATTTGGCTTGAGGCATTGATGGCAGTTCTGCAAGTCAGCATCATCACATGATGAATAAACTTTACATCTTGTGCAATGAAGGACAGATCACGAAGTATAAAGGACTTAGCATTCTATACATGCTTCCTGTATTGATCTGGTTACTCACTAACTCTTATATTTTGTGATGTAATGAGAAACTGTGGGGTTCAATTACGCTGATCTATTCTACAGGAAGTGATGGATACAGTCCAATCCATATGAGTAAAACCATAGGGCCCAGACCATCATGGATAAAGCTCTCTCCATCAATGAGTGCATTTACAAGGAGAACTGCAGCATGAAAGCAGCATCCATTATCAAGGATGGCCACAGTCCCTTGCTACTGCCTTCATGCAGAAGGAACAGGGCCCACACCACCAGGTTCAGGAACACTTATTACCCTTCCTGAACTCCTGTACCAGCATGGATAACTTAACTCAATAAAGTTCAAAGTTTAAGGTAAGTTTATTATCAAAGAAACCATATTACAACACAGAAATTTATTTTCTTGCAGGCATACTTTATAAATCCAATAACCATAATAGTGAAAGACCACACCCGCAGGGTGTATAACTAGTGAGCAAAAGCCAACAAACATATACAAAAATAAAGAGCTAATGAAAATAAATAAATATCAAGAACCTGAAATGAAGAGTCCTTGAAAGTGAATCCATAAATTGTCAGACAGTACAGTGATGTGGTGATTGGAAATGAGTGTCGTTATCCCCTTTGGTTCAACAGCCTGATGTTTGAGGGGTAATAACTGTTCCTGAATCTAGCAGTGTAAGTCCTTTAGCTCCTGTATCTCCTTCCTGATGGCGGCAGCAGGAAGAAAGCATTCCTGGATAGTGGGGAACCATGATGACTGATGCTGCTTTCCTACTCCATGTAGATGTACTCAATGATTGGGAGGACTGGGCCACATCCATTAATTTAAACTGATTCCACAATCTACAGATTCACTTTCAAGGACTCTACAACTCACGTTTTAAGTATTATGTAATTTTTATTTACACAATTTGTCTTTTGCACATTGGTTGTTTGTTAGTCTTTGTTTATATATATTTTTCATAGATTCTATTGCATTTCTTTAAATGTCTGTAAGGAAATTAATCTCCAGGTTATATATGCCCCTTCTTACCTTCAATGCATGCACTCTGGAATTAGACATTTCTACAATGGGAAATAGACACTCTCTGTTCACTTTATCTTTGCCTCTCATATTCCTATAAACCTCTATCAGATCTCCCCCCTGCCTCCACTGCTCCAAAGAAAACAACCCAAGTTTGTCCAGTATCTCATGATAGCACATGCCCTCTAAACAAGGCAGCATTCTGTTGAATCTCTTCTGTGCCCTCTCCAGAGCCTCAAAATCCTTCCTATAGTGAAGCAACCAGAACTGTATGCAATACTCCAGATGTGGCCTAAATAGAGTTTTATAAATCTGCAACATAATCACTTGACTTTTGAATTCAGTGCCTCAACTAATAAAAGCAAGCATTCAATAAGCCTTCTTAACCACCTTATTGATCTGTGTAGCCACTTTCAAGGAGTTATGAATCTGGATCCAAAGATCTCTCTGCTCAGATCTCTTGCCCTCAAAAGTGCACTGTACCCTTGCACTTGTCCTACCAAGTTCATCAGGGGTAAACTCCGTCTGCCATTTCTCTGTCCATATCTGCAACTGGGATATATTATTTGCCAGTTTGCAACGCTATCCACAACTCCACCAACCTTGGTACCATCTGCAAACTTACTAACCCAGTCATCTAAATTTTCATTCAGATCATTTACAAACAGCAGTGGTCCCAGCACAGATCCCTGCAGAACATCACAAATTACAGACATCCAGCTCAAATAAATCCCTTTAACCACTACCCTCTGTCTTCTGTGTGCAAGCCAGTTCTGAATGCAAACAGCCAATTCTCCACAGCCAGCATGTTTCTTAAGCTTCTGAATTAGCCTCCCATGAGGGACTTTGTCAAACACCTCACTAAAATCCATGTAAACAACATCTGGAATATCTAGCAGTTGAGTACTGTTCTTTTTACCTACCACAGGAATTCTCTGGGGTCAGTATACATTCCACCTCAGGCTAATGTCAATCGAGCTTTAGATGATCTAAGCAATGGGATCATCATGCATAAAACAGCTCACCCTAATGCCTTCACCATTGTTTTGGGAGATTTTAACCAGGCCAGTCTGAAAAAATCAACAGATCACTTGCAATACCAGAGAAAACAACACACTGGACCATTGTTACACCACCATCAAGAATGCCTATTCCACGCCCTCACTTCAGGAAGTCTGATCACCTGGCTGTACTTCTACTCCCTGAGTAGAGGCAGAGACTAAAGACTGCAGCACCAGTAGTGAGGACAAAGAAGGTATGGACAAGGGAAGCACAGGAGCGCCTACAGGATTGCTTTGAATTGGTGTACTGGACTGTATTCAGGGATTCATCTTCAATCCTAGATGAGTATGCTGCAGTTGTTGCTGACTTCATAAAACTTGTGTGGATGAATGTGTGCCTACAAAGACTTGCTTACATTCCCAAATCAAAAGCTATGGATGAACTAGGAGGTATGTCGTCTATTGAAGGCTAGATCTGTGGCATTCAAGTCTGGTGACCCAGGCCTGTACCAGAAAACCAGGTATAAATTGTGGAGGAATATTTCAAGGGCAAAGAGGCAATTTTAAACAAGGTTGGAGGCAATATTGGATGCATGACAACTCTGGCAGGGCTTGAAAGAGATGACTTCTTACAAAGCAAAACACAACAGCATGAATGGCAGTGATGCTTCACTACCAGGTGAACTCAACGCCTTCTATGCCCGCTTTGAAAGGGAGAACACAACTACAGCTGTGAAGATCCCTGCTGCACCCGGTGACCCTGTGATCTCTGTCTCAGAGGCCGATGTTATACTGTCTTTAAAGAGGGTGACCCCCTCGAAAGGCGGAAGGTCCTGATGGCGTACCTGGTAAGGCTCAGAAAACCTGTGCTAACCAGCTGGTGGGAGTATTCAAGGACATTTTCAACCTTTCACTGCTACAGGCGGAAGTTCCCACTTGCATCAAAAAGGTAACAATTGTACCAGTGCCTAAGAAGAATAATGTGAGTTGCCTTAGTGACTATTGCCTTGTACCACTCACATCCACAGTGATAAAATGCTTTGAGAGGTTGGTCAGGACTAGACTGAACTCCTGCCTCAGCAAGGACCTGGACCCATTGCAATTTGCCTACACCACAATAGGTCAATGGAAGATGCAATCTCAATGGCTCTCCACACAGCTTTAAACCACCTGGATAACACAAACACCTATGTCAGGATGCTGTTAATCGACTATAGCTCAGCATTTAATACCATCATTCCCGCAATCCTGATTGAGAAGTTGCAGAACCTGGACCTCTGTACCTCCCTCTGCAATTGAATCCTTGACTTCCTAACTGGAAGACTACAATCTGTCCAGATTTGTGATGACATCTCCTCCTTGCTGATGAGCAACACTGGTGCACCTCAGGGTTGTGTGCTTAGCTCTACTCTCTAAATACCCATGATTGTGTGGCTAGGCATAGCTCAAATGCCATCTATAAATTTGCTGATGATGCAACCATTGTTGATAGAATCTCAGGTAGTGATGAGAAGATGTACTTGAGTGAGATATGCCAACTAGTGGAGTGGTGCCGCAGCAACAATCAGGCATTCAACGTTTGCAAGACGAAAGAGCTGATAGCGGACTTCTGGAAGGGTAAGACGAAGGAACACATAACAATCCTCATAGAGGGAACGGAAGTGGAGAGAGTGATCAGTTTCAAGTTCCTGGGTGTCAAGATCTCTGAGGATCTAACCTGGTCCCAAGATATTGATGCAGTTATAAATAAGGCAAGATAGTGGCTATACTTTATTAGGAATTTGAAGAGTTTTGGTATGTTAACAAATACACTCAAAAACTTCTATAGATGTACTGTGGAGAGCATTCTGACAGGCTGCATCACTATCTGGTATGGGGGGGGGGGAACCTACTGCACAGAAATGAAAGAAGCTGCAGAAGGTTGTAACTTTTGTCGGCTCGATCTTGGGTACTAGCCTACAAAGTACCTAGGATATCTTCAAGAAGCGGATTCGCAGAAAGACAGCGTCCATTAATAAGGACCTCCAGCACCAGGGAATGCTCTTTTCTCATTGTTACCATCAGGTAGGAGGTACAGAAGCCTGAAGGCACACAGTCAGTGATTTATGAACAGCTTCTTCCTCTCTGCCATCGATTCCTAAATGGACACTGAACCCTTGGAACTACCTCACTTTTTAAAATATATAGTATTTCTGTTTTTTGCACATTTTAAATCTATTCAATATATGTATACTCTACAAAGTATACTGAATAAGATTTATTTATTTATTTATTATTATTTTATTTTTTTCTTCTATGTTGTGTATTGCATTGAACTGCTGCTGATAAGTTAACAAATTTCATGTGATAATAAACCTGATTCTGATTGCCTTCAGCAATTTCTCTCATCATCTTGTCAAAAAACTTAGTGAAGTTGGTAAGGCCACGACCTGCCATGCACAAAGCCAAGCCGGCTCTCCCTAATAAGGCCAGGAGTTTCCAAATGTTCATAATCCTATCCCTAAGAATTTTCTCCAGCACTATAACTGTCTTGAGACTGACCAGTCTATAGTTCCCAGGACTTTTCCTTGTTCCCTTCCTAAATAGAGGTACAGCATTAGCCACTTGCCAGTCGTCCAGCATGTTGCCTCTCCTTAGAGAGGACCGAAGTTACTAGTCAAGGCTCCAGTAATCTCTTCTCTTACCTCCTTCAATAAACTGGGTTAAATTCCATTAGGCTCTGGGGACAATCACCTCAATACTCATTAGGAAGCTCAACACTTTCTCCTCCTTGAACTCTAAATTCCCTAAAATATTTATATACTCAGCAGTGATATCCTGGTCCTTTATGTCTTTTCCTTGGTAAATATTGAAGTAAAACACTCACATTCTCCACATCCAAGCAAATGTTCCCCGCCCCCCTTTATTCTTGAGTGGTCCCACCCTCTCCCTAGTTAGCCTCTTCCTCTTGATGTTTTGGGATAGAATGTCTTGGGGATTCACCTTAATCCTATTTGTAAAGAACTTTTCATGGCCCTACCTGACTTTCATAATTTTTTAGTTCTTCTCTGGTTTCTTTATACTCCTTATGTGCTTCGCTTCATCTCGACTTCCAAAGCTTTACATACCTTTCTTTTCTCATCTTCATCAAATTCATCACCTCTCTGGATATCCAAGGTTCTCGTATCTTTCCACCCCTGTTCTACCTTCTAACAGGAATATACCTTGCCTGTACTCTGTGCAATTGATCCTTAATACCCTTCACATGTCCGATGTGGATTTGCCAGAGAAAAGGTGTTCCCAATGAACTTTTCTTAGTTCCTGCCAAATTCCCCCATAATTTGCCCTACTCCAATTTAAAACTCTCCCACGATGCATATACCTATCCTTATCTATAGCTATCCTGAAAGTTAAAGACTTGTGGTCACTGTTCCCTAACTGCCCACTCACTGAAAGGTCAGTTACCTGGCTAGCTCATTACCCGGCACAAGGTCCACGACAGCCCTCCACTCATTGGACCGTACGCATGTTGATTCAAGAAACCTTCCTGGATACACTTATCAAACTCTGCCCCATATAAGCCCCTTGCACTAAGAAGTCCTAGTTTATATTATGGAAGTTGAAATCTTCCATGACAACAACCCTATCATTTTACACATTTCCTTAATCTGATTACAGATCTGTTCCTCAATGTACCGGTGGCTATTTGGGGGGGTCTGTAATATCATCCCATCAGTGTGATTAAACCCTTCCTTTTCCTGAGTTCCATCCAAATGGACTCAGTCTCTGAACCTTTCATTATGTCTCCCCTGACTATTGCCCAGTTTACTCATACCTATTCTAATGAAGGTTGGTCATGACCAGAATCCACTCCTGCCTGAACAAGGACCTGGACCCACTGCAACTTCCCTATCACCAGAATAGGTCCACAGCAGATGTAATCTCATTGGTTCTCCACTCAGCCTTAGATCACCTGGACAATAGCAAAATCTATTCAGTCTGCTGTTTATTGATTACAACTCAACGTTCAGTGCAATCATACCCTCAGTTCTTATCAACAAGTTCCAAAACCTGGGCCACTGTACCTCCCTCTGCAATTGGATCCTTGACTTCACCAGGAGACCACAGTTAGTGTGGATTGGAAATAGCATCTCCTCACTGAAATCAACACTGGTGCACCTTAAGGATGTGTGCTTAACCAACTGCTCTACCCTCGCCACACCCATGACTGTGTGACTAGAAACTGCTCAAATGGTATCTATAAATTTGCCAATGCCACGACTTTTTCTTAGGAAGTTTTTCAGATGGTGATGAGGAGTACAAGAGTGAAAGAAATCAGCTGGTTGAGTGGTGTCGCAGCAACAACCTTATGTTCAACATTAGTACAACCAAGGAATTGAGTGCAAACTTCAGGAAGGGTAAGACAGGGGTGCACACACCAGTCCTCATCAAGTGATTAGAAATGGAAAGGGTGAGCAGTTTCAAATTCCTAGGTGTCAACATCTCTGAAGGTCTATCCTGCATCCGACGTATTGATGCAATTACAGCGAAGGAACAACATTGGCTATATTTAATTAGTAATTTGAGGAGGCTTGGTATGTCACCAAAGACTCCTGCAAATTTCTACAGAAGTACCATGGGGAGCATTCCAACTAGTTACATCTTCATCTGGTATGGAGGAGACAATACACAGGATAGGGAAAATCTTCAGAAAGTTGTAAACTGAGCCAGCTGTATCATGGCACTAGCCTCTGCAGCATTGAGGACACCTTAAAAAGACAATGCCACAAGAAGGCAGCATTCATCATTAAGGACCCCATCATCCAGGACATGACCTTTTCTCATTGCTACCATCAAGGAGGTAACAATATACACACAACATTTCAGGAACAGCTCCTTTGCCTCTGCATGGACCATGAACTCATAAACACTACCTAGCTATATGCAATATGTATAGCACATATTTCTTTTTTAAATTTATACTTTTTTATTATTATGTATTACAATGTACTGCTGCAGCAAAATAACAAATTTCATGGCAAGTGCCAGTGATATTAAAATTGATTCTGATTCTAATTTTGAGACAGTACAATTGAAACAAGAATTCATTTGCTTTTGATGTACGAAAAGGACAATGCTAAAACTAACTGAAAGATATGCTCTGAAGGTGGTGAAACCATAGAATCAAAAGAGCTATGATGTAAGTCCTCAGCTTTGGACAAGTCACGTATGTTGCAAAGGCAAACAGAGGAAACTCTTGCAAACCTCTCCTGGACCAAGAATTTACCAAGAAGATCAGAAACCTGGAGGCAGCATCTGTAGGGAAATGTTCAGTCGATGTTTTGGTGTTGAGACTCTCCATCTGGACTAGATGGATGGTCACAATCTAAAATATCATTTGGCCTTTTCCCTCTACAGTCGCTGCCTGACTTGCTGAATACCTCCAGATTCCAGCATCTGCAGTCTCTTGTGTCTCCTCTTACATACAGGATAACATCCACAAAATGTTGGAGGAACTCAGCAGGTCAGACATCATCAATAGAGAGGAATAAATAATCAATGTTTGAGTTCTTCCAGCATTTTGTGTGTACTCTGTATTTCTGTAATCTACAGAATCTCTTATGTTTAAGTAAAGAATGTTGAATTCACACTCTTGGGTAATGTCTTTATCTCACAGAGCACAAAGGCCATCTAAGGTGGACGAGTTGTAATGGTGGTAACGTTCTTGTATCTGACATTATAGCAGCTGCTTCTGCAGAACAGATGTCTCAGCAAGTGGTGTGTAGATTTTGAGATATCAATGGACCCATATCAAGTCTGCATGTTTTGCATAATTTGTTGGAAATTTGTTACTGACAAGGGAATCAGATGGTTTCAACTTTATTAATTTGAATAAAATTATTTTAAGAAATTAAAAATTAAAAATGTTTTGAAAGCTTGCTTTAAAGTGTAAATTTCTGTAAACCTGTTACAGGTTGGCTCCTGTTACTTATCAGAATCATTCTTATTTTATTTTGTTTAGAAATACAGCTCTCCCTGGCTTTTGAGCTGAGCCACCCCAGCAACTGCATGCCAGCACGGACCCATTACCTTCAGCAAGGGCTCTGTGCCCAGCAACCTTCACATCCCTCCTATGAAAGTCAGCTGAGAATGCCATTAGGAAATATAGAACAGAAGGGAATTAACTGCATTCACTAGATAAATATTATGACTCCCAATCCACTCCTTCCTGATAAAAGGCCTTGGGGAATAATACTGTAATCTATTTCTGAATACATAATAAATATGCATTTTCTAGCATACCCGCTGATCTGTTGCTTTTTTCTAAACTTGCTGGTGTTCCGCAGAGGTCGGTGTTGAACCATAGAATCATAGAACATTACAGCACAGAAACAGGCCTTTTGGCCCTTCTAGACTGTGCTGAACCATTTTTCTGTCTAGTCCCACTGACCTGCACCTGGGCCAAATCCCTCCAAAACCCTCTCATCTACCTATCCAAGTTTTGCTTAAATGTCAAAAGTGAGCCTGCATTCACCACTTCATCTGGCAGCTCATTCCACACTCTCACCACTCTCTGTGTGAAGAAGCCCCCCCCCCCCCAATGTTTCCTTTAAACCTTCACCCTTAACACATGTCCTCTGGTTTCTTTCTCCCCTAGCCTCAGTGGAAAAAGCCTGCTTGCATTCACTCTACCTATACCCATCATAAGTTTATACACTTCCATCAAATCACCCTCATTCTTCTATGCTCCAGGGAATAAAGTCCTAACCTATTCAACCTTTCTCTGTAACTCAGTTTCTCAAGTCCCGGCAACATCCTTGTAAACCTTCTCTGCACTCTTTCAACCTTATTAATATCCTTCCTGTAATTAGGTGACCAAAACTCCACACAATACTCCAAATTCAGACTCACCAATATCTTATATAACCTCACCATTCCATTCCAACTGTTATACTCAATACTTTGATTTATAAAGGCTAATGTAACAAAAGCTCTCTTTACAACCCTATCTACGTGATGCCACTTTTAGGGAATTATGTATTTGTATTCCCAGATCCCTCTGTTCTACTGCACTCCTCAGTGCCCTACCATTTACCTTGTATATTCTACCTTGGTTTGACCTTCCGAAGTGCAATACTTCACACTTGTTCACATTAGACTCCATCTGCCATTTTTTCTGCCCATTCCTCCAACTGGTCCAAATCCCTCTGCAAGCTTTGAAAACCTTCTTCACTGTCCACTACACCTCCAATCTTTGTATCATCAGCAAATTTGCTGATCCAATTTGCCACATTATCATCCAGAACATTGATATAGATGACAAATAACAATGGACACAGCACTGATCCCTGTGGCACACCACCAGTCACAGGCCTCCACTCAGAGTAGCAATCCTCCACCACCACTCTCTGGCCTCTTCCATTGTCTAATCCAATTAACTACCTCTCCATGTATACCTAACGACTGAATCTTCCTAACTAACCTCCCATGTGGGACCTTGTCAAAGGCCTTACTGAAGACCATGTTTACAACATCCACTGTCCTCCCCTCATCCACTTTCCTGGTAACTTCCTCGAAAAACTCTAATAGATTGGTTAAGCATGACCTACCATGCACAAAGCCATGCTGACTGTTTCTAATAAGTCCCTGTCTATCCAAATATTTGTAGATCCTATCTCTTAGTACTCCTTCCAATACTTTACCTACTACTGATGTCAAACTTACCAGCCTATAATTTCCCGGCTTACTTTTTGAGCTTTTTTTAAACAACGGAATTACATGAGCTATCCTCCAAACCTCTGGCACTTGACCCGTGGATATCGACATTTTAAATATTTCTGCCAGGGCCCCTGCAATTTCAACACTAGTCTCCCTCAAGGTCCGAGGGAATACCCTGTCAGGTCCTGGGGATTTATCTACTCTGATTTGCCTCAAGGCAGAAAGCACCTCCTCCTCTTCAATCTGTATAAGTTCCATGACCTCCCTACTTGTTTGCCTTGTTTCCATAGACTCCATTCCAGTTTCCTTAGTAAATACAGATGCAAAAAACCCATTTAATATCTCTCCCATTTCTTTTGGTTCGATACATAACTGACCACTCATATCTTCAAGAGGACCAATTTTATCCCTTACTATCCTTTTGCTCTTAACATACCTGTAGAAGCTTTTGGATTATCCTTCATCCTGACTGCCAAAGCTACCTCATGTCTTCCTTTAGCCCTCCTGATTTCTTAAGTTTTTTTTTGCACTTCTTATACTCCTCAAGTACCTTATTTCCTCCCTGTGGCCTATACATGTTATATATCTCTCTCTTCTTTATCAGAGTTCCAATATCCCTCGAGAACCAAGGTTCCTTATTCTTATTAATTTTGCCTTTAACCCTGACAGGGACATCTTAAATTCTGCACTCTTAAAATTTCTCCTTTGGATGCCTCCCACTTGCTTTTTAGATCCTTTCTCATTTCTTCAAATTTGGCCTTTATCCAGTTTAGTACCTCAACCCGAGGACCAGATCTATCTTTATCCATGACCAAGTTGAAACTAATGGCATTATGATCAATAGACCCAAAGTGTTCCCCTACACACACTTGCATCACTTGTCCTAACTCGTTTCTTAATAGGAGATCTAATATTGCATCCTCTGTAGTCGGTACCTCTAAATATTGATTTGGAAAACTTTCCTGAACACATTTTACAAACTCTAACCCATCTAGACCTTTAACAGTATGGGAGTCTCAATCAATGTGTGGAAAATTAAAATCCCCTACAATCACAACTTCCTGTCTCCTGCAGTTGTCTGTTATCTCTCTGCAGATTTGCTCCTCCAATTTTTGCTGACTATTGGGTGGTCTATAATACAACCCTATTAAAGTGGTCATACCTTCCCTGTTTCTCAACTCCACCTATATGGCCTCAGTAGACATGCCCTCTAATCTGTCCTGAAGAAGCACTGCTGTAATATTTTCCCTGACTAGCAAAGCCACCCCCCCCCCACCCTTCATCCCTCTGCCTCTATCACGTCTGAAACATCAGAACCCTGGAACATTGAGCTGCCAGTCCTGCCCCTCCTGTAGCCAAGTTTCAGTAATGGCTATGATGTCATAATTCCACATGTCAATCCAGGCCCTCAGCTCGTCTGCCTTTCCCACAATACTCCTCGCATTGAAATACACACACCTCAGAAGATTATTAACACTACACACAACCTTTCTATTTGTGACTTTGCATGAACTACTAACATCATTTATTTTTACTCCCGTTCCACTATCTACTCTGGCACTCTGGTTCCCCTCCCCCTGCAAATCTAGTTTAAACCCTCCCCAATAACACTAGCAAACCTCCCTGCAAGTATATTGGTCCCCTTGTATTCAGGTGTAACCCGTCTCTCTTGTACAGATCCCACTTGCCCCAGAAGAGATCCCAATGATCTAGAAATCAGAAACCCTGCCCCCTACACCAGTTTCTCAGCCACATGCTCATCTGCCAGAGCATCCTACTCTTACCCTCACTGCCACTTGGCACAGGCAGCAATCTGGAGATTACTACCCTCGAGGTCCTGTTTATCAACTTCCTACCAAGCTCTCTGTATTCACTCTTCAGGACCTCCTGACTCTTTCTACCATTGCCATTGGTACCGATGTGTACCACAACATCTGGCTGATCACTTCAGAATGCTGTGCATTCTGACCCTGGCACCTAGGAGGCAACAAACCATCCGGGAGTCTCTGTCACGACAACAGAATCTCCTGTCTGTACCCCTGACTATGGAGCCCCCTATCACTACCGCTCTCCTCTTCTTCCTCCCTTCCTTCTGTGCTGCAGAACCAGACTCAGTGCCAGAGATCCAGCTGCTGCAGCTTGTCCCAGGTAAGCCATCCCCCCCCCAACAGTATCCAAATCGGTATATCTGTACTGGAGGGGAATGGCCACAGGGGAACCCTGCACTACCTGCCCTTTCCCCTTCCCTCACCTGACGGTAACCTAATTACCTGTGCCCTGTTCCTTAGGTATAACTACCTCTTCTTTTTCAAAAAGGAAGTGAGACCACTTCTTTTTATGTTGTATATCAATGATGGAATAGGTGACTTTGTTGCCATGTTTGCAAATGATATGAAGATTAGTGGAGGGGCAGGTAGTGTTGAAGGAACAGGTAGGATGCAAAAAGACTTTGACGAATTAGGAGAATGGGTAAGAAAGTGACAAATGGAATACAATGTTGGAAGATGCATGGTTATGCATTTTGGTAGTAGAAATAAATGTGCAGACTATTTTCTAAACGGAGAATATCCAGGATTCTGAGATGAAGAGGGACTTGGGAGTCTTGTGCAGAACACCCTGAAGTTTAATTTGCAAGTTGAGTTGGTGGTGAGGAAGGCAAATGCATTCATTTCAAGAGGTCTAGGATACAAGAGAAGGGGTGTGATGTTAAGGCTTTATAAGGCACTCATGAGGCCTCATCTTGAGTATTGTGAACAGTTTTTGGCCCCTGATCTTAGAAAAGATGTGCTTGCATTGAAGCAGGTCCAGAGGAGATTCACAAGGATGATTCCAGCAAAGAAAGGGTTTATCATAGGAGGAACGTTTGATGGCTCTGGGTCTGTACTCACTGGAATTCAGAAGGATGAGGAGGGATCTCATTGAAACCTTTCGAGTGTTGAAAGGTCTAGACAGAGTAAATGTGGAAAGGATGTTTCCCATGGTGGGAGAAGAGGGAATAGCCTCAGGATACAGGGGCACCCTTTCAACACAGAGATGCAGAGAAATTTCTTTAGCCAAAGGGTGGTGAATCTATGTAATGTATTGTGACATGTAGCTGTGGAGGCCAGGTCATAGGGTGTATTTAAGGCAGAAATTGCTAAGTTCTTGATGGGACAGAGCATCAAAGGTTACGGGGAAAAGGCCAGGAAATGGGGTTGAGGAGGAGAAATAAAAAAGGATTAGGCATGATTGAATGGCGGAGCAGACTTGATGGGCCAGATACCCTTATTCTGCTCCTTTGTCTTACGCTCTATGGTCTAAGCTTAACTTCTCTAAGTTAAAGTGCAACCATACAAAATTTGCTCTCTGGGGCATATACAGTGTGGAAGAAGCTGAAGTGAAAATAATCGATGTCACATTCCTGTATTTTAATTTAATTTTCATTTCCATAATACTGCATTGCCCTTAACTCAGCCCAGTGCCCAAAATCATCCCCTTCAGTTCCTACTCACTGGACTTTGAATTCCCTAGATATGGAGAATTTGACACTCTGTGCCCAGCATCCAACAATTCAGAATGGGTTCTGTGAGGTGAAGAGCTATCAACTGATTTTTTACTATATCTACTGAATCAAAATATCGTTGTATAGGGGAAAGGTGTTGATGAATATTACTAAAATCTGGTCATAGAACACTACAGCAGTTTGGCTCAACTATTCCCATCAGCCCACACCTGGACCATAGCCCTCTATACGCCTCCCATCCACGTACTTATCCAAACTTCTCTTAAATGTTTCAATCAAATCTGGATGTACCACTTCCACTAACAGCTCATTCCACACTTTCACTACTCTCTGTGTGAAGATACTCCCCCTTGTGTTCCCTTAAATATTTCACCTTTCACCTTAATCTATGACTGAGCAACACACACAAAATGCTGGAGGAACTCAGCAGGCCAGACAGCATCTATGAAAGGGAAGATTAAACATCTTCAGGGTAGGCATCCCTGGAACAGAATTTGCAGTATAGTAATCCAATCACAAACAAGAGAAAATCTGCAGATGTTAGAAATCTGAGCAATGCACACAAAATTCAAGAGGAACTCAGCAGGTTAGGCAGCATCTAAGATCTATGACTCATGACCTCTAGTTTTAGTCTCACCCAATCTCAATTGGAAAAAATCTGTTTGCATTTACCCATTCATACCCCTCATAATTTCATACACCTCTATCAATTCACCCCTCATTCTCCTACACTCTAGGGAAAGAGTTCTAATGTACAATCTTTCCCTATGACTCAGGTCCTCAATTCTTGGCAACAGCCCTGTAAATTTTGTAAACTGATACACACTTGATATTTCAGTGATTCTTGCTGGATGAATTCAAAAGGTGGAGAGGTATTCTGTTGACCTCATCTTTACCCTTTCTATCTTTACTGCATTTTATAAGTCAGATCTAATATTAATCAATGTTTGAAGCATTTTACCACTCATCACAAGGTAATTTATGGATTCTTTGCACCTTCTTGGCTGCTGGCCTTCCATTCAGTTTCTCCATTTAACAAGTAAAGTAGTATCTAATTGGACTTCATATGGAGTGTGACTCAACTCGATTTGGATCTGCTCCCAGAAGATTCATCACATGATCTGCTAGAGCCAATCACTTGCTCCCACTCTCACAACATGAGTTTTCCAGTTCCTTTGTTGTACTCCAATTAGCAAATAAATAGATTTCTCTTACTTCATTCAATTACTGCAATCATGCAATCTGTCAACAGCCTTTCATTTCAAAATCTAATGTTCTTATAACAATTAAATAAATTTGTTTAAATACAATAAACTAATTATTTGCCCAGAACTTCATCATGGTCAGGATAGTTGAAGGCACCCAATCGTCTATTTTATTCTGCCTCTGAAATGTCTTTGTTCTGAAGTAAATGGAAATTACTTTTCAGCATTGAGTGCAAATAATGACAGTTAGCAACAAGTGTTTGGAGATGAATTTACAGGTAATTCTTACACATCAGTGATTATTTGCCCCACTCCATCCAAGTTGGATGAAAGTAAGCCACTAAGACTAATCATACTTTCTATCCCACAGCCCTGTTACATATCCAGTGAGGTAAATGAGCTGGGAATTGGTGCCTTTGCCATGTTTTCGGGAGTGAGTTCCATGAGACCATAGGACATGGGGCAAAATTAGATCATTTGGTCCATCAAATTTGCTCTGCCATTGACCATGACTGGAATTTTGTTTACCTCTATCACATCTCCACTCATTCCCCTACTAATTCTGCCTTTCCCTAGAGTACAGATCCTTAAGTCACAGCAACATCCTTGTAAATTGATAACTTTACTGTGACCAAAATCAGACACAGAACTCCAAATTAGGCCTCAACTATCTTTTATACAACTTCAACTTAGCATGCCAACTCTTGTATTCAATTCTTTGATTCATGAAGGCCAATGTGTCAAATGCTCTCTTTATTACCCTATCTACCTGTGACACCACTTTCAAGTAATTATGGACCTGCATTTCCAGATCCCTTTGTTCTACCACACTCCTGAATACCCTATCATTCACTGTGTAAGACCTATCTCTCCTTACTAACATACCTACTCGTGATTCAGGGATCAAATATATTGCATTTATACAATATGTTTAACATTGATGGGAGGCTTCTGAGTACTTTCTAACAAAGAAAGTGTTAAGGAATTTATATTGGAAATGTTTTTCATATCAACATGGGAATGCACATATGGTATCAATTAGATTTCATACTTCTGTACAGCTCCTTGGATACTGCAAAACTCTTTTAGTACTTCTGTTCTGATGGCTCAGCATTCCCTCAGTACAATTGTTCTGATCGTTCAGCACTCTGTTGTTGCTACACTGGAATATTCATCTTTGTGCATGAACAGAGTGCTTCCAAGAATACCCTGGCAGCCTAAAGGTTAAAACAACTTCTTAAAATCAACTATTTAAATTTTGTTCTGATTTCTGAAATGCAAGCAGCTAACTTTGCCTTACCTAAGTGATTCTGAAGGTTAAGTTCAATGGTTCCAGTGAACAGGTGTAGAGAATGTGTTGTGAAATTTTGTTGATTGTAAGTTTGATAACATGCCAAATTTGTAGATCTTTATAACTGGAAAATGTAGGGAAAACTGAAAAAGGAAGAAAATACAAATCACAGGGCAGACTTTTGGGATTAATAACCTTTCATCGGTTTTAATCTTATTTCAAATTTCCACTTTCTGCAATCTCATGACTTGATTGCACATTGTCCCTGAACTTCATCACAGATTTTATACACTCAGTGACTAGTTAGAGGTAATCTATAGCTTTATTTTGTTACACTGCTGTGGTGCTGGTATTGTTCTTGTTCATCAAGCACAATCTACATCAATCACAATTTAATCCTCACATTCATGTTCTCCAATTAGCACAATTCCAAACTCTGCTGACCAGCACCAATCTTTTATCAATTTACCATTTATCCAATCCAGATGCACCACAGCTTGGTACAGCAGCTGCTCTGCCCATAACCTCAAGAAACTGCAGAGAGTTGTGAACACAGCTTAGTTCTACAGGAAAATAGTGCCCCTCCATGCAATCTGCCCGCACTTCTTGCTGCCTCAGTAAAGCAGCCAGTATAATCAAAGATCCCACAACACCTAGACATTCTCTCTTCTCTCTCCCATTAGGCAGTAGATGCAAAGGCCTGATAGCACGTACATTACCTCCAGGCTCAAGGACAGCTTATATCCCATTGTTGTAAGAATAATAAGGATGGACCCTTGACCTTACAATCTACCTTGTCACGACTCATTTTTATTTATTCATTTGCGGGTTCTGGGTTTCGCCAGCTAAGCCAGCATTTATTGCCCATCCCTTGTTGCCCTTGAGAAGGTGGTGATGAGCTGCCCTTGAACCACTGCAGTCCCAGAGGTGTAAGTACACTCACAGTGTTGTTAGGGAGAGAATTTGACCCAGAGACAATGAAGGAACAGAGATATGTTTCCAAGTCAGGATGGCGATTGACTTGGAGGGGGATTTCCAAGTGGTGGTGTTCTCAGGTATCTGCTGTTCTCATCCCTCTAGATGGTAGGGGTCATGAGTCTGGAAGGTGCTGGTATGTTGCAGTGCATCTTGTAGATATTACACACTGCTGTAACTGTTCATCGATGGTGGTGGGACTGGATGCTTGTGGAAGGGATACAAATCAGGTGGTCTGCCTTGTACTGGATGGTGTTCAGCTTCTTGAGTGTTGATGGAGCTGCACTCATCCAAGTGAGTGGAAAGTTTTCAATTACACTCCTGACCTGAGCCTTGTAGATGTTGGACAGACTTTGGGGAGTCAGCAGATGAATTACACCCTGCAGGATTCCTAGCCTTTGATATGCTCTGGTAGCCACAGTGTTTATATAGTAGACCAGTTCAGTTTCCTGTCAATAGTAACCCCCAAGATGTTGATGGTAGGTGATTCAGTGATGGTGATGTCACTAAATGTCAAGGGTCAATGGTTAGAGCCTCTTTTGTTGGAGATGGCACTTGTGAGCCTTGAATGTTACTTGCCACTTGTCAGCCCAAGCCTGGATATTGTCCATCTATTGCTGCATTGGGTTCTGAACTGCTTCACTATCTGAGGAGTCACAGATGGTACAGAACATCATGCAGTCATCTACGAACATCCCCACTTCTGACATTCTGATGGAAGGAAGGTCATTGATGAAGCAGATTTGTCCTAGGGCACTTCTCTGAGGAACTTCTGCAGTGCTTGTCCTGAAGATGAAATGATTGACCACAGCCATCTTTTTTTTTGTCAAATATGATTGTAACCCCCAAGTCCCATTGACTACATTTTAGCTGGGGCACCTTGATGCCATACTTGGTCAAATGCTGCCTTGATGTTGGGGGCTATCACTCCCACCTCACCTCTGGTATTTAGCTCTTTGGTCCATGTTTGGAACCCCAGCTGGGTATCCATAAGCAGGTTATTGCTGAGTAGGTGCTATATGATAGCATGGTTGATGTCTCCTGCCATTACTTTGCTGATGATTGAGAGTAGGCTGATAGAGTGGCAATTGTCTGGGTTGGACTTGTCTTGTTTCTTATGTACAGGACATACCTTACTGTACTGCATTTTCTCTATAACCACATCACTATTTTCAGCAGCCTCATTTGTTTTACCTTGTACTACCTCACTCTATTTGTGTTTAGAAATTTTCTGTATGGATGTTTTGCAAAACAAAGCTTTTCTCTGTATTCTGGAACAGGTGACTACAATAAACTACTTCCAATAATGTCAAATTCCAACTCCAACACAGAATTCAAACTCAGAATGGACAAGAAATGCATGAACACTACCTCACTATTACTTTCCCTACTTTTGCACTACTTAATTTATTTACAAATATGTATTTCTTTTTGTTATTTATAGTTTTTATTATTAATTATTGCAATGTACTGCTGTTGCAAAACAACAAATTTCATGACATATGCTGGAGATATTAAATTCTGGTTCCATATACTGACAACTATTTAACAATGAGGGAAACATCACTTGTCACTGGCTTTTGGACAACCAAAAGATACAGTAGCTAAGCAAAGAGGATGGAAAGCTCCATGCCTTGAGGAGATCATGGTGAGACTATAACCAGTGTTGGAACTGGAAACCAAAGAATATGACATCAAGTTCAGGTTCAAGTTTAATTGTCATTCAACTATACATGAATACAGCCAAACAACACAGTGTTACTCCAGAGCCAAGGTGTAAAACATAGAACAAGGCACATATAGTACACATAAGATAGCAGTAAACATAAAGTCACATAAAAATACATAATATAGCCTAAGTTCCCACCTGAGCCCATGGATGTTGTTGACAAGAACAATCTGCAGTTGATTGCACTCACTGGAGGGCAGCGCCAGTGTCAGCATGGACATCCCCCACACTGCCTCCACCGCCGACCCTGACACCTGCAAACAGGTGACACCATGGCCTGAGGCCTAGTTCTCACTATGACAGAGGCCAAGCAGCTCCCCACTGTTGGTCCAGCCGGAAAATGGACTTGCAGCAAAACTTCTCACGGCCCACCTCCCAGCAAGGCACACAAGCCAAGCCAAGTAAATGTCTTCCCTGCTTCACAACTGCTTTCATTTTCAGATATACGACATCAGGCCAGGCAGCACTGGAAGAGGAAGAAGGCAACAGCAATGAGGGCACATCCCCACTTGATTGCACGGTCACAGCTATCACCTTAGGGCAATGGCAGTAATTCACTGGGAAGGCCAGTGGCTGTAATTTGTACCTGTATGACATGAGGCCTACATGGTAGTGTAATTTCTTTACAGTGCAACCGATTGCCAATCAGAGTTTGATTCTTGCTACTGTCTGTGAGGACTTTATAAAAACAGTTGTCCCCAAAAAATCATTCAGCATCTTTCCCAACTAGAACCCATGAAATCTTCAATCTGCTAAAGGCCATATTTGATGTATTCAAGTCTGGGAACCAAGGAAGTTACAAAAGGTCCAGGTACGATCTCCAGAAAGCTATTCCATGGGTGAACTGGTAACTCAGACTAAACTTGAATCAACAAAGGATACTCAACAGTTGTAGTACAGATTGAATATGATCAGTGCTTCAATAGTTTAATGGTTCCATTTAATAGCAGAGAATGAGTACAATATACAACCTGAAATTCTCACTCTCACCCTCGAAACAGAAGAAAAAACCCAACGAATGAATGACAGAGAAAACCTAAGAACCACAAAGTTTCCGTTCCCCCTTTCACACACAAGCAACATCAACCCTCCTCCCACTTACTCTGCCAAAATCATCAGTATACTCACCACCCACCATGTAAGCAACTGTAAAGCCCCCAAAGAGAGAGACCATGGTCTTCAGTCCATCAACAACTACTTTTCATCCCAACAGTTTGACATCCCTCAGGCTCTCTCTCTAACTCACAAGGGAGAGAAAGATATTACTCCTTCTACAGCCAGAGGGAAGACAAACAGTTGCTGTTTTGATGCTACTATCTATCTGTAGTGCTGCCTTTATTTCAAGCTCCTGTGACTCAAGAATCAGCAGCAAACTCACGTTCCTATTGAGAGAGAGAGAGAGAGTGCAACATGGTGAGAAATCGGGTCCATGGGGCCACACTAGTCTGCTCCTTGAAGGTACATGTCTTCAGGTCACTCCTGAAGATATTGACAATGCAGCTAATTAGCAAGCTTCAAGGATGTGAACATGCTGATGTGTAAAACTATAGTCTGAGTTCAGCTGTAGATCATGGACTCCAACAGAACTAGAGATCATTCAACACAATCATTCCCTCACAACTAATCAATAAGCTTCAAGACCTTGGTCTCAATATCCTCTTTGCAATTGGATCCTTGATTTCCTCAATTGCAGACACCAGTTGATCTGGATTGGCAAGAACATCTCCACCACAATTTGCATTGACGCAGGTGCACCACAAGGCTGTGTGCTTACCCTCTCCTCTACTCATTTTATACTTATGACTTTGTGGCCAAGCACAGCTCCAATGCCACATTCAAGTTTGCTGATGCCACCACTGCCATAGGCAGTATCAAAGGTGGTGATGAATCAGTATAGAGGAGAGAGATTGAAAACTGGCTAAGTGGTGCCACAACAATTCAATGTCGGCAAGACTCAGGAGCAGATTATTAACTTTAGGATGAGAAAACCAGAAGTTCATGAGCCAGTCATCATCTAAGAATCAGAGGTAGAGAGGGCCAGCAACTTTAAATTCCTCGGTGTTATCATTTCAGAGGATCCGTATTGGTCTCAGCACGTAAGTGCATTTACAAAGAAAGAGCAACATGTCTCTACTTCCTTAGACATGACTTCAGCATGACATCTAAGACTTTGACAAACTTCTGTAGATGTGTAGTGGAGAATATGTTGACTGGCTGCATCACAGCCTTGTCTGAAAATACCAATGCCCTTGGATGGAAAATCCTACAAAATGTAGTGGATACGGATCGGTCCATTATGGGTAA
Organism: Hypanus sabinus; assembly: GCF_030144855.1. Classification (NCBI taxonomy): domain Eukaryota; kingdom Metazoa; phylum Chordata; class Chondrichthyes; order Myliobatiformes; family Dasyatidae; genus Hypanus; species Hypanus sabinus. Next base: position 68,065,778 of record NC_082724.1, on the reverse strand, counting down.
GCTCCCCCCAACATGGAGCAATGCCACTGCAATCAGCATCTGTTATCAAGGAACCCCACCACACCAGTCATGTTCCCTTTTCAGTTCTGTCATCAGTAATAAGGTACAGGAGTCTCAGGACTCACACCATCATTTCATCTGGAGAAGGAAGTCGGAGGATCAGAACGGGAGAGCAGAGGGAGTGATTTTGATTTTTTCTTCTTCTCGTCGGAGTTAAGAGAGTCGGGACTGTGCAGGCATGTGACATCGGGCAGTGAAGCAGGGAAGATTTAAGAAGGACACAGCCTCATACAGCGGGCAGCATTGTTTGCGGGCAGCGGAGTGAGCTGGGAGTAGAGTGAAGGCTTAAGGGCTTTGGCTCGACGGGCCTAGGCGGAAACAGGTGAGGCAAAGAAGGTTTAGTTTTCAAGTTTTCCTGTTATTTGAGGAAAGGGGGAAGTATGAGTGTGAGGGCAGCTTGTTGTTCTTGGTGTCGGATGTGGGAGGATGTGGGGTCTCCTAGCCTCCCGGATGTCCACATCTGCGCCAGGTGTGCACATCTGCAGCTCCTAAGGGACCGTGTTAGGGAACTGGAGCTGCAGCTCGATGACATTCGTCTGGTCAGGGAGAATGAGGAGTTGATAGAGAGGAGTTACAGACAGGTGGTCACACTGGGGCCACAGGAGGCAGACAGGTGGGTCACGGTTAGGAGGGGGAAAGGAAAGAGTCAGGTACCAGAGAGTACCCTTGACAATAAGTACTCTTGTTTGAGTACTGTTGGGGGGGACAGCCTACCTGGGGGAAGCAACAGTGGCCGTGCCTTTGGCACAGAGTCTGGCCCTGTAGTTCAGAAGGGTAGGGAAAGGAAGAGGAAGGCAGTAATAATAGAGGACTCAATAGTTGGGAGGTCAGATAGGTGATTCTGTAGACACAGTCAGGAGACCCGGATGGTAGTTTGTCTCTTTGGTGCCAGGGTCCAGGATGTTTCTGATCATGTCCAAGATATCCTGAATTGGGACAGTGAGGAGCCAGAGGTTGTGATACATATAGGTACCAATGACATGGGCAGGAAAAGGGAAGAGGTCCTGAAAGGAGAATATAGGGAGTTGAGAAGAAGGACCGCAAAGGTAGCAATCTAAGGATTACTACCTTTGCGCCACACGACACTGAGAGTAGGAATGGAATGAGGTGGAGGATAAATGCGTGGCTGAGGGATTGGAGCAGGGGGCAGGGATTCAAGTTTCTGGATCATTGGGACCTCTATTGGGGCAGGTGTGACCTGTACAAAAAGGACAGCTTGCACTTGAATCCTAGGGGGACCAATATCCTGGCGGGGAGATTTGCAAAGGCTACTGGGGAGACTTAAAACTGGAATGGTTGGGGGTGGGAATCAATTTGCAGAGACTAGGGGAGTGGAGGTTAGTTCACAAATAAAGAAAGCTAGTTAACAGTGTGAGGGAGGATGGGCAGGAGATAGAGAAGGGGAGCACTCAGACCGAAGATGTAGGGGAGAAGGAAGAAAGAGATAATAAAGTTGTTTGCACCGTTAGGGATAAACAGAGAGGAAGAGGTGGAGAGTTTCTTAAAAGCTTCTATTTTAATGCTAGGAGCATTGTAAGAAAGGTGGATGGGCTTAGAGCATGGATTGATACCTGGAAATATGATGTTGTAGCTATTACTGAAACATGGTTGCAGGAGGGGTGTGATTGGCAACTAAATATTCCTGGATTTCGTTGCTTCAGGTGTGATAGAATCGAAGGGGCAAGAGAGGGAGGTGTTGCATTGCCTGTCGGAGAAAATATTACAGTGGTGCTTTGGCAGGATAGATTAGAGGGCTCGTCTAGGGAGATGATTTGGGTGGAATTGAGGAATGAGAAAGGTGTAGTAACACTTATAGGGGTGTATTTTAGACCACCTAATGGGGAGCGAGAATTGGAGGAGCAAATTTGTAAGGAGATAGTAGATATTTGTAGTAAGCACAAGATTGTGATTGTGGGAGATTTTAATTTTCCACACATAGACTGGAAAGCCCATTCTGTAAAAGAGCTGGATGGTTTGGAGTTTGTGAAATGTGTACAGGATAGTTTTTTGCAGCAATACATAGAGGTATCAACTAGAGAAGGGACAGTGTTGGATCTTCTGTTAGGGAATGAGATAGGTCAGGTGATGGAGGTATGTGTTTGGGAGCACTTCGGGTCCAGTGATCACAATACCATTAGTTTCAATATAATTATGGAGAAGAATAGGACTGGACCCGGGGTTGAGATTTTTGATTGGAGAAAGGCTAACTTTGAGGAGGTGCAAAAGGATTTAGAAGGAGTGGATAGGGACAATTTGTTTTATGGGAGTGATGTAATAGAGAAATGGAGGTCATTTAAAGGTGAAATTATGAGGGTACAGATTCTTTATGTTCCTGTTAGGTTGAAAGGAAAGGTTAAAAGTTTGAGAGAGCCATGGTTTTCAAGGGATATTGGAAACTTGGTTTGGAAAAACAAGAGAGATCTACAATAAATATAGGCAGCATAGAGTCAGTGAGGTGTTCGAGGAATATAAAGAATGTAAAAAGAAACTTAAGAAAGAAATTAGAAAAACTAAAAGAAGATATGAGGTTGCCTTGGCAAGTAAGGTGAAAATAAATCCAAAGGGTTTCTACAGTTATATTAATAGCAAAAGGATAGTGAGGGATAAAATTGATCCCTTGGAGAATCAGAGTGGCCAGCTGTGTGTGGAGCCAAAAGAGATGGGGGAGATTTTGAAGAATTTCTTTTCTTCGGTATTCACTAAGGAGAAAGATATTGAATTGTGTAAGGTAAAGGAAACAAGTAGGGTAGTTATGGAAACTATGATGAACTTAAAGAAGAGGAAGTTCTGGAGCTTTTAAAGAATATAAAAGTGGATAAGTCTCCAGATCCTGACAGGATATTCCCTAGGACCTTGAGTGAAGTTAGTGTAGAAATAGCAGGGCCTCTGACAAAAATATTTCAAATGTCATTAGAAACGGGGATGGTGCCAGAGGATTGATGTATTGCTCATGTGGTTCCATTGTTTAAAAAAGGTACTAAGAGTAAACCTAGCAATTATCTGCCTGTAAGTTTGACATCAGTGGAGGGTAAATTAATGGAAAGTATTCTTAGAGATGGTATATATAATTATCTGGATAAACAGGGTCTGATTAGGAACAGTAAACATGGATTTGTGCATAGAAGGTCATGTTTGACAAACCTTATTGAATTTTTTGAAGAGGTTACTGGGAAAGTTGATGAGGATAAAGCAGTGGATGTTGTCTATAGAGACTCCAGTAAGGCCTTTGACAAGGTTCCACACAGAAAGTTAGTTAGGAAGGTTCAATCGTTAGGTATTAATATTGTAGTGAAATGGATTCAACAGTGGCTGGATGGGAGATGACAGAGAGTAGTGGTGGATAACTGTTTGTCAAGTTGGACGCTGGTGACTAGTGGTGTGCCTCAGGGATCTGTACTGGGTCCAATGTTGTTTATCATATACATTAATGATCTGGATGATGGGGTGGTAAATTGGATTAGTAAGTACGCAGATGATACTAAGATAGGTGGTGTTGTGGATAATGAAGCAGGTTTTCAAAGCTTGCAGAGAGATTTAGGCTAGTTAGAAGAGTGGACTGAAAGATGGCAGATGGAGTTTAATGCTGATAAGTGTGAGGTGCTACATTTTGGTAGGACTAATCAAAATAGGACATACATGGTAAATGGTAGGGCATTGGGGAATGCAGTAGAACAGAGTGATCTAGGAATAATGGTGCATAGTTCCCTGAAGGTGGAATCTCATGTGGATAGGGTGGTGAAGAAAGCATTTGGTATGTTGGCCTTTATAAATCAGAGCATTGAGTATAGGAGTTGGGATGTAATGTTAAATTTGTACAAGGCTTTGGTGAGGCCGAATTTGGAATACTGTGTACAGTTCTGGTCACCGAATTATAGGAAAGATATCAATAAATTAGAGAGAGTAAAGAGGAAATTTACTACAATGTTACCTGGGTTTCAGCATCTAAGTTACAGAGAAAGGTTGAACAAGTTAGGTCTTTATTCTTTGGAGCACAGAAGGTTGAGGGGGGACTTGATAGAGGTATTTAAAATTATGAGGGGGATAGATAGAGTTGACGTGGATAGGTTTTTTCCATTGAGAGTAGGGGAGATTCAAACAAGAGGCCATGAGTTGAGAGTTAAGGGGTAAAAATTTAGGGGTAACATGAGGGGAAACTTCTTTACTCAGAGAGTGGTAGCTGTGTGGAACGAGCTTCCAGTAGAAGTGGTTGAGGCAGGTTTGATTTTGCCATTAAAAAAACTGGATAGGTCTATGGACAGGAAAGGAATGGAGGGCTATGGGCTGAGTGCGGGCCAGTGGGACTAGGTGAGAGTAAGCGTTTGGCACAGACTAGAAGGGCTGAGATGGTCTGTTTCTGTGCTGTAATTATTATGTGGTTATATCAGGTTCAAGAACAGTTATTACCCTCAACCATTAGACTCTTGAACAAAAGAGGATAACTTCCCTTGCCCCATCACTGAAATGTTCTGAGATGTTCTCATACCCTACAGACTCACACTCCAGGACTCTTCATCTCATGTTCTCACTATTACTTCTTATTCATTTATTATTATTATTTCTTTCCTTTTGGATTTGCACAGTTTGTTGTCTTTTGCCGCTTTTTTTTTCTGAGCTCTGTGCCCAAAGATCTCGGGTCTCTGGGCACACAACCAGAGATCTTCCATCTCCCATGACACACTGATCTCCTGCCCGGTTCCTGAGACACAAAATCTCGGACCTCCGAAGGTGTGCAAAGTGAATTTGAGCATAGATTATCAGTAACTAATGAAGATTAGATTTAAACACAGATAAATGCATCAACTCATATGCAGTCTGTAGCATTGCTGTTACTTGGATCACATCAAAACTATTTATTTCCTGCTTCCAGTTTGTTATAGCGTAGTCATTTTGTTAAAGCATATGAATTCTTGGTTCAATTGCTCTGTCTCAAATTTACATTCAGAATCAGGTTTAATATCACTGGCATATATTATGGAAGTTGTTTGTTTAGTGGCAGCAGAACACTGCAGTACATAATAATTTTAAAAACCTGTAACTTAGCATAAGAAATATATATATATATAAATTAAATTAATAGTGCAAAAAAAGAGTTAAAATATAGTGAGGTAGTGTGGATTGGTTCACTGTCCATTCAGAAAACTGATGGCAGATGGGAAGCAGCTGTTTCTGAAACATTGAGTGTGTGTCTTCAGGCCCCTGATCCTGCTCCTTGATATTGTAGTAATGAAAAGAGGGCATGTCCTGGATGATGGGGATCCTTATGATGGATGCTACCTTTTTGAGGCATTGCCTTTTGAAGGTGTCCTTGATGTTGGGAAGTCTAGTGCCCATGATAGAGCTGGCTGAGTTTACAACCCTCTGCCACTTGCAGGGGTAGATGCTATTATGCTTTAACCTCACAGACGTTCTAATCCTGAGGGTCAAACTACGAATTAAAGGGACAAATCATTAATGTAATCTTACTAGGCTTGCACAGAAAGAAGTATCTATGAAACACCTCATTGTTATTAAAGATGTCAACTTCAAGTTCAAGTTTATTGTCATTCAACCATATGTTTGCATGCCACCAAACAAAGGAATGTCCCTCTGGACCAAGGTGCACAGCACAGTACACATACCTCACACACACAACACATAAAATAATATTACCACAAATAAATGAACAAAAAAAGTTAAAAAGTTAAACAGTATAATGCTACTAGATTTTCAGACCTGGGTGGTGGCAGTGAGTTCAGTAGTCTTATGGCCTAGGGGAGCAAGCAGATCCCACCTTAACAGTTCTTGTCCTATTGCTGTGTTACCTCCTGCCTAATGTTAGGGGGTCAAAGAGATTGTTGGGCAGATGGGAAGGATCATTGCCAATGAAGCCAGTTCATGTAAATTATCCACTATGACCATTTAGCAGCACTGAAGTGTTTTACTGAGGACTGGTAGCTGTTGAAGAGAACTGAATCCTTTTCATTGGGGAATATAATTTATAAACATGCATCAACCAGTTCTGGTCTAAACATCTGGTGTTGGAATAACAGAAGTGATTCACCCTTCTTGCTCTTTCATCTATTCTATTTATTAATATGCTCAGGGGATTGCTGTTCAGGGGACCTTTTGATGGATTTGTGAAAATGCCAATGAGTCCCCTGTGCCTCTCTCTTATGTCGTGTGTATAAGAAGTGGCTGGGTTATTTATTCCAGGCACAAGTTGCAGGTTGTGCCCATGGTGATGGCTTCGTTTATCTTCCTTGCAGAATCTGGTGGGATTTTCTTCCATGTTTCAACAGCTCGACAGTAACTGGGATGCCTTATTTTGTCTCCTCATATCTGTTCAGTGATCATTCATTGCAGTACAGGCCATGTGGAATGGTTGTATGAGTTTACTAACAGCTGCGCAGTCTTTATTCTGAGGTCTGAGGCCTCAGTTGGTCAGATATGCATCCTAGCTGTCTAGATAAATAAGCCTGGGCAGTACGATATGGAGAATAAGCTGCCACCCATGGGGCAAGCTCCCATCTCCACGCATCTGATGAACCCAAAAGAACGGCAGAGACCAACACTGTTTGGTAGCAGCAGGGTCCCAGGAGTAGCCAGTCAACATTGAACTCATTGCAGGACTGCATTCGGGACTTTAGCTCTGGATTTTTCCCTCGGGCTTTACTACCGAAGCCTTCCCCATGAGTGTGTATAGGTGAGGAGCTTTGAGATCAGAGTTTTCCTTCTCTTAGATGAGCAGCCAACCACTGTTGTCAAGACCCATCTGCTTGAAGCAACTGATTTTAAGGTCCCAGTAACCCACTTTTGTCCCTTTCCCAGCAGAAATGGTTCCACCGTGCTTAGTAGCATGTGAAGGCTAGCAGCTGGTCTTGGTTGTTAGAGGTTATTTGAGGCACATGCCATTGGGAGCTTGTCCTCGTTTTACCACATACCTCCCCAATGGTATTGATACTGGCTTATACAGGGCATCGTCGTAGCATAGCGGTTAGCTCAATGTTAATACATCTTGAGAAAATGAGGTTTGCTGTTTGATTCCAGTGCAGTGTATAAGGAGTTTGTACCTTGCTCCCTGTTAATACGTGGGTTTCCTCCAGATGTTCCTAATTTCTCCCACAATCCAAAGACATACTAGTTAGGAAGTTAACTGGTCATTGTAAATTGTCCTGTGCTCAGGCTAGGATGGCTTGCAGGGCCTGTTTTGTGCTATATCTCTAAACAAATAAATAATAAATACGTGTTGAGATACAGTGAAAAGCTTGTTTTGCATACTGTTCATACAAATGAAATCATTATACTTGTATGAGTGTATTGAAGTAGTACTGTTACGCACCCTGTATCTGGGTTAACAGACCAGCAGAAATGGACTGATACATTGGAGTCTGGTGGTACTATAACTAAAGGTGTTTATTAGTAAACTAAGCAATACAGTATCAAAAATGCCAATATACATATAAAACAGGTTAGCAATGATAAATACAGAAGTGCAGGAATAGGAATCAAAAACAAAGTTCTATCAAAGTCTAGGGGTAAATGAATTGTCATAAGAGAATATAGAGTTCAGTTCAGTTCATGCTGAGGTAATTGTGTTGTAATGTTGGAGAGAGAGAGAGATGTGCAGCTGCAGCAGACAAACCTTCCGTGGTCTTCTTATTCCATTGTACCATTGGGGTCACAGATTATGACCCTTCTGTACCAGGCTAGACCGGTCTTCAGTGATGGACTCATCACCCAGGCAAGGGCAGACACACACACACACGTCCCCACTGGTCTGCCTTCATCCACCGTACTCCGGACCAATTCTCCTGAACCAATCCCCCTGGCCCCCTCCTTCCTGTGGGTGCACAACACTCTTTCAGTGTCCACCAGTGTGTCCGAGGGTGTCTCTCCAGACCTGTCTTTTATCCCCACTGACGGCGTATCAGCCATCCATCAACTCAATATGTCCACGTCCATCAAACTCGGCCACACCCTGCTGTCCCATCAAGAATGTTAACGAGCAAAGAAGTGTCCTTGTAGCAAAAGATTGTTTATCTTTTCATCAGTGAAGAAGCCATAATACTAAATCATCCGACACTCTCTCTCTCTCTCTCTCTCTCTCTCTTATCTGTGGCAGATGCCTCTACCTCTGTTCTTCATCTCTCTCTCTCTCTCTCTCTCTCTCTCTCTCATTAGCAGCATAGTTCCTGGGGGGGGGGGGGGGTCAGCTCTGGACCCCATTTCCAACTGGCTTGTTCATCACACATAACAGTACAAAGAAAAAGCATAACAATGCAGAATAATGCTACAGCTACCCAGATTATAATGCCAGAAGTCCAAGTAGTGCATGACAGTCTAATGGTTAATGCAACTCTATCACAGAGGTAGCTGTTAGGTTGGGGTTTGATTCCCACTGCTGTCTGTAAGGAGTTTGAACATTCTCCCTGTGACTGAATATGCTTCCTCCAGGTGCACTGGTTTCCTCCCATATTCCAAGGGTGTAAAGGTTAGGAGGTTAATTGTACACATGGGTGTAAATGGCCGGTATGGGTTCATTTGGCTGGAAAGGCTTGTTACCGTGCTCTATATCCAAAGAAATAAAAACGATAAGATCAAGATCAAAGAATTACAGAAGATCAAATAATTACAGAGTGCATGGAGTTAGATCAAAGCAAAACAATAGCAATGCAAAATGAAGTGTAAAAATTATAGAGGAAGTGCAGTGCAGGTAGACAATAAGCTGCAGGATCATAGATTGTGAGACCAAGAGTCCATCATATCACACAAGAGGACTGTTCAGGACTCTGATAACAGTGGGATAGATGTGGCCCTTTGCCTGGTGGTACGTGCTTTCAGGCTTTTGCATCTTCTGCTTGACTGGAGATTTGTGTGTGTGTGTGGGGGGGGGTGATGTAGAGTGTCTGTGGTTGCTTGATTATAGGGTCTTGGCTGAGGAATCTAAAACATAGGGTCTCAATAAGGGCTATGCCATTTAGGATGAAATGTGGAGAAATTTCATAAGTCAGAGAGTGGTGAAGCTTTGTACTTATCAATTTAGAGATCAGTGAAGATTCAATTAGTGACTTCCTTCAAAATAGAGATCGACAGATTTCTAGATAGAAAGGGGAGAAGGCAGGAGAATGGGGATAATAAATCAACAATAATTGAATGGCAGAGCAGACTGGGGTGAATGTCCTAATTCCGCTCTTATGTCTTAGGGTCTTATGCTCTTATGCGAATCCAGTGCTATGGAGATAATGCAGGCTAATAGGTTTGATCTCATTGGTCAATGGCATAGGAGGTTGAAAGAACCAGATGTCCTCTTCCTGCCCACAATATTTAATACACCAGGGAACAATGCAAGCAGGAACACAACAACAATAGGAGAAAACAACAACAGTACAATCAAGCGCCATTCCCACCCACACATTCACACGCACAGATGGCCATCCACCCAAGGTCCTTGGCATTGGATTCTCAGAATTGCAAACATTGGAACTTCAAACTGTAATCCCTGGTCTAACCTCACAGACTTGACCTTTGGATTCCTTTTCTGATTGGCTGCAAGTGGTGTTCCACAGTGGTCAGTGTTGAGACCACATATTTTTTTATGTCAATGATTTCCTGATGGAATTGATGGCTTTGTGGCCAAGTTTGTGGATGATATGAGGATAGGTAAGGGTGCAAGTAATGTTGAGGAAGCAGAGAGACTGCAGAAGGACTAGCACAGATTAGGAAATTGGGCAAAGAAGTGTCAGTTAGAGTATAATATCGGAAAGTGTATGGTCATGCACTTTTGTAGAGGGAATAAAAGCGTAGTTTCTAAACTGGGAGAAAACTCAAAGCTGCAAAGGCAAAGGGACTTGAGATTCCATAAGACAATAAGCCATAGGAACAGATAAGGCCATTTGGCCCATCGAGACTGCTCTGTCATTCAATCATGGCTGATCTCTTATTTTGCCACCTCAGCCCCATGCCTTGACCTTCTCCCTGTAACCTTTGATGCTGTGTCCAATCAAGAACCTAATGCTCTCTGCCTTAAAAACACCAAAGACCTGGCCGCCACAGCTGCCTGTGGTAATAAATTCCACAAATTCACCACCCTCCGGTGAAAGAATTTCTCCACATGTCTGTTTTAAATGGACATCCATCTATCCTGAGGCTGTGCTCTCTTGTTCTAGACTCCCCCACCATGAGAAACATCCTTCCTACATTTTACTCTGTCTTGCTCACAGAAGGCAAAGAGTGGTTGTAGACAGGTCATAGTCTGCATGGAGGTTGGTGACCAGTGGAGTGCCTCAGGGATCTGTTCTGGGACCCTTACTCTTCGTGATTTTTATAAATGACCTGGATGAGGCTGTCAGAGGTTACAGCGGGGCATTAATAGGATGCAAAACTGGGCTGAGAAATGGCAAATGGAGTTCAACCCAGATAAGTGTGAAGCAGTTCAATTTGGTAGGTCAAATATGATGGCAGAATATAGTATTAATGGTAAGACTCTTGGCAGTGTAGAGGATCAGAGGGATCTTGGGGTCCGAGTCCATCGGACGTTCAAAGCAGCTGCACAAGTTGACTCTGTGGATAAGAAGATGTATGGTGTTTTGGCCTTCATCAATTGTGGAATTGAATTTAGGAGCTGAGAAGTAATGTTGCAGCTATTAGAACTCTGGTCAGACTGCACTTGGAGTACTGTGCTCAGTTCTAGTTTCCTCAGTACACGAAGGATGTGGAAGCCATAGAAAGGGTGCAGAGAAGATTTACAAGGATGTTGCCTGGATTGGGAGCATGCCATATGAGAATAGGTTGAATGAACTTGGCCTTTTCTCCTTGGAGTGAAGGAGGATGAGAGGTGACCTGATAGAGGTGTATCAGATTATCAGAGGCATTGATCATGTGGATAGTCAGAGGCATTTTCCCAGGGCTGAAATGGTTGCCTTAAGAGGGCACAGGTTTAAGGTGCTGGGGAGTAGGTACAGAGGAGATGTCAGGGGTAAGTATTTTACTCAGAGAGTGGTGAGTACGTGGAATGGGCTGCCGGCAATGGTGGTGGACGTGGATATGATAGGATCTTTTAAAAGGCTTTTAGATAGGTACATGGAGCTTAGTAAAATAGAGGGCTACAGGTAAGCCTAGTAATTTCTAAGGTGGGGACATGTTCGGCACAGCTTTGTGGGCCGAAGGGCCTGTACTGTGCTGTAGGCTTTCTACGTTTCTATGTTTCTACTTGCCCCTCCACAAATCTTCATATCATCTGCAAACTTGGCAACAAAATAATCTATTCTATCATCTAACTTATTGATATGCAACATAAAAAGAAGTGGTCCCAACATTGGCCCCTGCCGAACATCACTAGTCACCAACAGCCAGCCAGAGAAAGGATCCTTCTGTTCCTACTCGCTGCCTCCTACCACTCAGTCAAAGCTCTAACCATGCCAGTAACTTCCCTATAATACCATGGGCTCTTAATTTGGTAAGCAGCTTCATGTATGGCACCTTGTGAAAGGTCTTCTGCAAGTCCAAATATACAACATCCACTACATCCCCTTTATCTATCCTAATTGTAATCTTCTCAAAGAATTCCATCAGGATTTGTCAGGCAGGATCCATGCTGACTTTGTCCTACCTTGTCTGATGTCACCAAGTACTCCGAAACCTGGTCCGGGTGACTTATGCAAACACTTAGGTATTTCAGCTTATTGAGCACCTTCTCCCTTGTAATTGTAACTGCACTTACTTCTCTTCCCTCACACTCTTCTAGTGTCTCCAGTTATATATCATATGTACTGCGTTGTGCACCTGGGTCCAAAGGAATGTTGTTTCATTTAGCTGTATACATGTGTACAGTTGAATACAATAAACTGAACTTGAACACGTATACTTATATAAGCAGTGAACATGGTGGACAACAGTGACAAAAGTTCTAAAATTTTACTACGCGTTTGTCAAATCTCATGTCACCTCATCAGAAAAGCCTCACTGTATTATTGGAGAAATCAAGAAACAGATGACAAAAGGAAAAAGAAAAAATATAGTTAGTTTGCAAAAACACAAGTAAAAGGGTCAGAAAAACACAACAGGGCACAGAATTAAAATCAAACTGCTGAAGTGAGTCAGACAGCATCTGTGGAGGGAAATGACCAAACAACATTCCTGGCTAAGATCCTTCATGTGCACTGAACCATACAGGGGAGGTAGCCCACAGAAAGTAGGGAGAGAAGGAATGGAGCAAGAACTGGCAGGTGACAGGTGGATCCAGGTGAGGAGGGATGATAAGAAATGCATAGGAAAGAATGGACATGGTGACAGAAGCTAGGAATTGATATGGAGCATTACAGCTGATGGAATAGGAAAGGAGAAGGGATCACGGAACCAAAGAATGAGGGTGAGGTGGGCCGGTGGGAGCAATGAGAGGAGAGGACCCAGGGGGAAGAGTGTGTGGGTGATGGGCAAAAATTTCTGAACATTATTAGCTAACTTCTTACTGTTTGCACAATTTTTTTTTTTGCTCATTTGGTGTTTGACAGTCTCCTTTTTTATTGGGTTCTATTTGGATTTTTTTTTGTGGCTGCCTGTAAGGAGAGGAATCTCAAGGTTGTATGTAGTATGCATACTTTGAACTTTGAAGTGATAAGATGCATATAAGATACAAGTAAAAAATTAAACAGTATGATGTTTCTGGCACTTCATATGTGATGAGACCATATGATGAGATTCATACGTGATAGCAGGCAGTTCAATTAATGCATAGTAGTTTCATTACTGAATTTGATTGTGACCAAATGTGTGGGCCATGAGTTCCACCCCAGAATCAGGGAAATTTCAATTCAAGTAAATCTGGTGTTAAAGCTAGTATCTGTATCATTTGTAATAGCATAACTAGATTGTTGTTAAAACCTATCTCACTCACTATTACCCTTCAGGAAAGAAACTCTGCCATCCGTCTCTGCACTACAGATCCACCAATCAACACTTTTACCAGTATCAGCAGTAAAATGGGACAGATAGCAAATGTGGGCATTGCCAAGGACATCCCCGCAGAGGCACTGAGGAAGGGAGCACAAGCATTTTGCTGTGTGCTGTGTGCTGATGTAATGTATTTTGTATCTTGGTCCTGGACAGGGGCTGTTTCATTTAGCTATTTGAAATGTTCTTCGCATGTGCACGTGAGTTTTCTCCGGATGCTCCAGGTTCCTCCTACAGTTTAAAGACATACCCGGTAGGTTAATTGGTCATTGTAAATTATCCCGTAATTAGGTTGGTGTTGAGTCAGTGGATTGGTGGGTGGCACAGCTTGTTGGGCTAGAAGGACCTGTTCTGTGTTGTATCTTTAAATAAAATAAGACAAAATAATCCATGAAAGGCACAAAAGAGACTGCAGGAACTAGAATCTAAATGATAAAAACAAAGTGCTGGAGGAACTGAACAGCTCATGTAGCATCTGTGGAGGCAATGCAATGGTTGGCATTTTGGGTTGAGAATTAAGTCCATTCAACCTTTGATACTGCATCCCATGGAGTTTCTTTTATGCTGCACTGCAACTATCCAACTGATAAAAAAATGTTCCCATGGTAACACGTCTCACAAGGTAGAGTAACAGTAAAGAGGTCAAAAATAATAAGAAAGATTTGTAAGGGAAGGGGAGGTGTTACAGCAACAATAGAAGTTGAATGAGCTGAATACTTTCTTGAATCTGCTTTTAAAGCTGGATCTAAGCTCTGGAAACCACTGCTGGGAATTTTGCATTTGCAAATCAGAGCCTGCAATGTTAGAGGGCCTATATTCAGATGGACTTACATACCTGGGAAGATGATCCATCTATATTTGATTCCTAGATTTTGTGGCAATCTGCTGTCCTGTTTTCCAATTTTACTGCCTTATTTTAGATGTAATATTCTGAATTTGTGCGACTCTACAAAATTTAACAGTGTAATCTCTCAATTACCTTCATATAATCAAGAGGTGCCATTCATCTTATCATAACTCAATTGGTCAAAAATGAGTGGAAGGTCAAAAACCAAAGTCAAGAAGTCTATAAGACTGAGGAGCAGAATTAGATTATTTTGCCCATTGATCTGCTCCACCATTTCATCATGGTTCATCCATTTCCCTTTCAACCCCATTCACACGCCCTCTCCCTGTAACCTTTCATGCCCTGACTAATCAAGAATCTATCAATCTGCACCTTAAATACACTCAATACGCTTCTACAGCTGCCTGTGGCAATCAATTCCACAGATTTACCATCCTCAGGCTAAACAAATTCCTCTTCAACTACACTGTAAATAGACATTCCTCCATTGTGAGGCTGTGCCTATTGGTCCTAGACTCTTCCACTATTGGAAACATCCACTCCAGATCTATTCTGTTTAGGCCTTTCAATATTCAATAGATTTCAATTAGATTCCCTCCTCATTCTACTAAATTCCAGTGAGTAAAGGCCCAGAGCCATTAATTGCTCCTCATACGATAAAACTTCCCTTTCCAGAATCATTCTTATGAACCTCCTCTGAACCATCTCCAATGTCAGCATGTACTTTCTTAAATAAGGGGCCCAAGACTGCTGACAACACTCCAAGTTAGGCCTTACAAAGCCTTAGCACTACATCCTTGCTTTTATAGTCTAGTCCTCTGAAAATGAATACTAACATTGCATTTGCCTTCCTCACCACCAGCTCAACCTGCAAATTAACCTTTAGGGAATCCTGCATAAGGATATTACAAGTAGGATAGATAAAGGGGATGTAGTGGATGTTATATATTTGGACTTTCAGAAAGTGCCACACATGAGGATGCTTACCAAGTTAAGAGCTACTGGCATGGTTAGAGCATTGGCTGATACATAGGAGGCAGCGAGTGGGAATAAAAAGATTGTTTTTTTGTTGGCTGCCAGTGACTAGTGATGTTCTGCAGGGGACCGTGTTGGGACCACCTCTTTTTATGTTGTATATCAATGAGTTAGATGATGGGATAGATGGCTTTGTTGCCAAGTTTGCAGATGATATGAAGATTGGTTGAAGGGCAGGTAGGGTTGAGGAAACAGATAGGCTACAGATTGACTTAGATAGATTAGGAGAATGGACAAGAAAGTGGCAAATGAAATATAATGTTGGAAAATGCATGGTCATGCATTTTGGTAGAAGAAATAAATGCAGACTATTTTCTAAATGGGAAGAAAATCAAAAAAATCTGAGATGCAAAGGGACTTGAGAGTCATTGTGCAGAACACCCTAGAGGTTAACTTGCAGGTAGAGTAAGTGGTGAGGAAGGCAATTGCAATGTTAACATTCATTTCAAGAGGTCTAGAAAAGGCACGAATGAGGCCTCACCTTGAGTATTGTGAACAATTTTGGGCTCCTCATCTAAGAAAAGATATACTGGCATTGGATAGGGTCCATAGGCAGTTAACAAGGGTAGTTCCGAGATAGTAAGTGTTATCATACAAGGAATGTTTGATGGCTCTGGGTCTGCACTCATGGAATTTAGAAAGATGAGGAGGGGATCTCATTGGAACTCTTCGAATGTTGAAAGGCTTAGACAGAGTAGGTGCGGAAAGGGCATTCCCCAGGGTGGTGGAGTCTAGGACAAAAGGAAACAGCCTCAGAATAGAGGGGTGTCCAGTTAAAACAGGCTTGGGTTAAATTAGGAGTTGCAAGATGGTGAGGTTTGAAGGGCTGGGGAGCCTATTTCACACAGTATTTCTAAATAAAATAAAAATCCTATTCTTCATTCATCCATATTCATCCTTATGTGGTGAATGGGAAGGACAGACCAGTCTCTGTGGAGTGGCACACTTCATTCTGAGACATTGGGGAAACATTCTAATTGATTCTCAATGTACTTCAAGACCAATTAATTGCATTTTATTTAATCATGGCAAACATAACGTCAACAGTGAATTAAACAGATCAACAATTTGGCTCAGCTGTTGTGTGGCATTGTTCAATGGCAATATTAAATAATTACTCAGGCACATGAACTTTTAATATTCAAGATTTTGTAATGTCATTTCCAGTACACAAATGTAAAGTAGAACAGAATTGTTACTGCAGCACAAAAAATAATCACAATAAGATAAACAACTCAATGATTAAGAAACACAATAAGTATTAATTTAGAGCTTAGTGTGATGTTATTACAGCTTAGAGCATCAGAGTTCAGCATTTATTTCCAATGTCATCAGTGAGGCATTTGTACATCCTCCCCTTGTGTTGCATGGGTTTCCTCCAAATGATTCGGTTTCCTTCCACAGCCAAAAGACGTACTGATTTGAAGGTTAGTTGATCATTGTAAATGGTCCCATGTTCAGGTTAGGGTTAAATCGGGGGTTGCTGGGCAATGTGGCTCAAAGGGCCTATATGCCCTGTATGTCTAAATAACTTAATAACTACATACACATAAGATAGCTGAAAACAGAGATTATTTGTATGTCCATAATGTGATGTAAGACACAGGAGTATCTGTAAATAAGGAGTCTGATAGGAAAGAATGTAATAGTGGTGGCTGGGGGTATGGAGCGGTGAGTTAGTGGGTGGAGATCTTGATCAGCTTCACTACCTGGGGCAAGTAACTGCTTTTGAGTCCGGTGGCCCTGGTGTGGATGCTACGTGGCCCCATCCCTGATGAGAATGGGACAAATAAATCTCACCAATAGTTAATTATAGCAAAGTCCTTAAGTAATATACATTACTGAATTCAATACCTACAGGTTGTAAATCAGCTAAAGCTAATAGACAATAGACAATAGGTGCAGAAGTAGACCATTCGGCCCCTCGAGCCTGCTCTGCCAGTCACCACCTGCCATTCCGAGAAACACCCATTCACCGCTACCTTTTGCTTTCTATCTGCCAACCAATTTTCTATCCATGTCAATGCCTTCCCCACAATGCCCTGAGCTTTGATTTTACCCACCAATCTTCTATGTGGGACCTTATCAAATGCCTTCTGAAAACTGAGGTACACTACATCCACTGGATCTCCCCCGTCTAACTTCCTGGTTACATCCTCGAAAAACTCCAACAGATAAGTCAAGCATGATTTACCCTTGGTAAATCCATGCTGGCTCAGCCCAATCCTATCACTGTTATCTAGATATGCCACTATTTCATCCTTAATAATGGACTCTAGCATCTTTCCCACCACCGATGTCAGGCTGACAGGTCGATAGTTCTCGGTTTTCTCCCTCCTTCCTTTCTTAAAAAGTGGGATAACATTAGCCATTCTCCAATCCTCAGGAACTGATCCTGAATCTAAGGAGCATTGGAAAATGATTACCAATGCATCCGCAATTTCCAGGGCCACCTCCTTTAGTACCCTAGGATGCAGACCATCTGGACCTGGGGATTTGTCAGCCTTCATCACTGTTTCCTTCCTAATGTCAATCTGTTTCATTTCCTCTGTTACCCTATGTCCTTGGCCCATCCATACATCTGGGAGATTACTTGTGTCTTCCTTAGTGAAAACAGATCTAAAGTATTCATTAAGTTCTTCTGCCATTTCTCTGTTTCCCATAGCAATTTCACCCAATTCATTCTTCAAGGGCCCAACATTGTTCTTAATTATCTTCTTTCTCTTCACATACCTAAAAAGCTTTTGCTATCTTCCTTTATATTCCTGGATAGCTTGCGTTCGTACCTCATTTTTTCTCCCCGTATTGTCTTTTTAGTTAAGTTCTGTTGTTCCTTAAAAACTTCCCAATCATCTGTCCTCCCACTCATCTTAGCTCTGTCATGTTTCCTCTTTTTTAATGCTATGCAATCTCTGACTTCCTTTGTCAACCACTGTGGCCCCTTTCCCCACTTTGAATCGTTCCTTCTCTGGGGATGAACTGATTTTGCACCTTGTGCATTATTCCCAAGAATACCTGCCATTGCTGTTTCACTGTCTTTGCTGCTAGGATATCCATCCAGTCAACTTTGGCCAGCTCCTCCCTCATGGCTGCATAGTTACCCCTGTTCATCTGCAACACTGACACCTCCGATCTGCCCTTGTCCTTCTCAAATTGCAGATAAAAGCTTATCATATTATGATCACTACCTCCTAATGGCTCCTTTACTGCAAGATTGCTTATCAAATCCTGTTCATTACATAACACTAAATCCAGAATAGTCTTGTCCCTGGTCGGCTCTCGTACAAGCTGTTCCAAGAATGCATCCCGTAGGCACTCTACAAACTCCCTATAGGAAGCAGAGGTGCTGAATCCTTTTTATAGCCAAGCATGAATTTGATTTATGATGGTGTCAGTGTTCTTTGACAGCCGCACCATCTAGTTCAAATTGGGGAGCTCAAGCACCTGACCTGTCCCTACCTTCTCTCTTGATAACAGAGATGATTAAGAACTCAGACTAGAGAGCCAGAGAGCCAGAGAGCCAGAGAGCAAGAGATAGAAAAAGACCCTCTGGGAAATCAAGAAAAGCCTTTTCAGAAAATGCAAAAGCAGATGTGCTGGAGTTGCTCAGTAGGTCGGGCAGGGGTGTTAAAGATGAAGCGCTGTTTCAGCTTACCTCCTTCCTTGCCATGCTCTGCATAGCCAAACATTCTTTTTTTACATGAAGCAGGGATTCATTGTCTCTGTTTTCCAGTATGAAAACTGCATTCACTGCTCCTTGTGTGAAACCTCTTTTTTTGTTGTGTTTGGTTTGGTTTATTATTATTGACAAATGTACCAAGATGCAGTGAAAAACTTGTCTTGCAAGCTGTTCATAAAGATCAATCCATTACAACATTGAGATAGTGCAATGTAAAACTACAACACAATACAGAATAAAGTGATACAGTTACAGAGGTCATAGTTACAGGACTTTGACACAGCCATGGTGAAGAAGTGGTGATATATTCCCAAGCCAAGAAGGTGGCATTCATCAGGAATAATCTACAGGAGCTGAAGACCTACATTAAAGGTCTTTGGAATAGCTTCTTCCCCTCTGCCATTAGATTTCTGAATGGTTCTATAGGGTACTTCTGCCACAAAACAACAAATTTCACAACATGTCAGTGATAATAACTGCGTCATCAATAGGGATGGGAAAAGTACCAGAGGATTGGAGGGTTACCAACGTTCCCTTGTTCAAGAAAGGGAGTAGAAATAACCCTGGAAATTATAGACCAATGAGTCTGACTTCAGTGGTGGGCAAGTTTTTGGAGAAGATCCAGAGAGGTAGGATTTATGAGCATTTAAAGAGACATATTCTGATTAGGGATAGTCAGCATAGCTTTGTCAAGGGCAAGTCATGCCTTACGAGCCTGATTGAATTCTTTGAGGATGTAACAAAACAGATTGATGAAGGTAGAATAGTAGATGTAGTGTATATGGATTTCAGTAAAGCTTTTAATAAGGTTCCCCATGCAAGGATCCTTCAGAAAGTAAGGGGGCATGGGAGCCAAGGAAACCTTTCTTTATGGATCCACAATTGGCTTGCCCACAGAAGGCACGGAGTAGTTGTAGATGGTTCATATTCTCCATGGAGATTGGCGCCCAGTGGTATTCTGCAGGGATGTATTCTGGGACCCCTCTTTGTGATATTTATAAATAACCTGGATGAAGAAGTAGAAGGGTGGGTTAGTAAGTTCACTGATGACACAAAGGTTTGGGGTGTTGTGGATATCTGGAGGGTTGTCTGAGGGACATCAATAGGATGCAGAACTGGGCTGAGAAGTCACTGATGGACTTCAACCCAGATTAGTGTGCAGTGGTTCATTTTGGTAGATTAAATTTGAAGACAGAGTATAAGGGAAAGGAAGAGGAAGGCAGTAGTAATAGGGGACTCGATAGTTAGGGCGTCAGATAGGCGATTCTATGGACACAGTCAGGAGACCCGGATGGTAGTTTGCCTCCCTGGTGCCAGCGTCCGGGATGTTTCTGATCACACCCAAGATATCCTGAAGTCGGAGGGTGAGGAGCCAAAGGTCATGGTACATATAGATACCAATGACATAGGTAGGAAAAGGGAAGAAGTCCTGAAAGGAGAAGGTAGTTAGGAAGGGAGTTGAGAAGAAGGACCGCAAAGGTAGTAATCTCAGGATTAATGCCTGTGCCACGTGACAGTGAGAGTGACAAAGGAATGAGGTGGAAGATAAATGCATGGCTAAGGGATTGGAGCAGGAGGCAGGGATTCAGGTTTCTGGATCATTAGGACCTCTTTTGGGGTAGGTGTGACCTATACAAAAAGCACTTGAATCTTAGGGGAACCAATATCCTGGTGGGGAGATTTGCGAAGGCTACTGGGGAGACTTTAAACTAGAAAGGTTGGGTGTGGGAATCAAATTGAAGAGACTAGGAGAGAGGTGGTTAGTTCACAAATAGAGAAAGCTAGTAGACAGTGTGTGAGAGAGGATAAGCAGGTGACAGAGAAGGGGAGCGATCAGACCGAAGAGTTAGGGGAGAAGGAAGAAAAAGATAATAAAGTTGTTTGCATCATTAGGGATAAACGGATAGGAAGAGGTGGAGAGTTTCTTAAATGCATCTATTTTAATGCTAGGAGCATTGTAAGAAAGGTGGATGAGCTTAGAGCATGGATTGATACCTGGAAATATGATGTTGTAGCTATTAGTGAAACATAGTTGCAGGAGGGGTGTAACAGACAACTAAATATTTCTGAATGTTGTTGCTTCAGGTTTGATAGAATTGGAGGGGCAAGAAGGGGAGGTGTTGCATTGCTTGTCAGAGAAAACATTACAGCGGTGCTTTGGCAGGATAGATTAGAGAGCTCATCTAGGGAGACTATTTGGGTGGAATTGAGGAATGGGAAAGGTGTAGTATCACTTATAGGGGTGTATTATAGACCACCTAATGGGGAGTGAGAATTGGAGGAGCAAATTTGTAGGGAGATAGCAGATATTTGTAGTAAGCATAAGGCTGTGATTGTGGGAGATTTTAATTTTCCACACATAGACTGGAAAACCCATTCTGTAAAAGGGCTGGATGGTTTGGAGTTTGTAAAATGTGTGAGGATAGTTTTTTTGCAGCAATACATAGAGGTACCAAATAGAGAAGGGGCAGTGTTGGATCTCCTGTTAAGGAATGAGATAGGTCAGGTGCAGAGGTATGTGTTGGGGAGCACTTTGGGTAGTGATCACAATACCATTAGTTTCAATATAATTATGGAGAAGGATAGGACTGGACCCAGGGTTGAGATTTTTGTTGGGATAAAGGCTAACTTTGAGATGTGAAAGGATTTAGAAGGAGGGGATTGGGACAATTTGTTTTATGGGAAGGATGTAATAGAGAAATGGAGGTCATTTAAAAGTGAAATTTTGAGGGTACAGAATCTTTATATTCCTGTTAGATTGAGAGGAAAGGTTAAAAGTTTGAGAGAGCCATGGTTTTCAAGGGATATTGGTTTGGAAAAATAGAGAGATCTACAATAAATATAGGAAGCATGGAGTAAATGAGGTGCTCGAGGAATATAAAGAATGTAAAAAGAATCTTAAGAAAGAAATTAGAAAAGCTTAAAGAAGATATGAGGTTGCCTTCGCAAGTAAGGTGAAAATAAATCTGAAGGGTTTCTACAGTTATATTAATAGCAAAAAGATAGTGAGGGATAAAATTGGTCCCTTAGAGAATCAGAGTGGACAGCTATGTGTGGAGCCAAAAGAGATGGGGGAGATTTTGAAGAATTTATTTTCTTCAGCATTCACTAAGGATATTGAATTGTGTAAGGTAAGGGAAACAAATTGGGTAGTTATTGAAACTATAATGATTAAGGAAGAGGAAGTACTGGAGCTTTTAAAGAATATAAAAGTGGATAAGTCTCCAGGTCCTGACAGGATATTGCCTAGGACCTTGAGTGAAGTTAGTGTAGAAATAGCAGGGGCTTTGACAAAAACATTTCAAATGTCATTAGAAACGGGGATGGTGCCGGAGGATTGGCGTATTGCTCATGTAGTTCCATTGTTTAAATAGGTTCTAAGAGTAAACAGAGCAATAAGTTTGACGTCAGTGGAGGGTAAATTAATGGAAAGTATTCTTAGAGATGTTATATATAATTATCTAGATTGACATGGTCTGGTTAGGAACAGTCAACATGGATTTGTGCTTGGAAGGTTATGTTTAACAAATATTGAATTTTTTTAGGAGGTTTCTAAGAAAATTGACGAGGGTGAAGCAGTGGATGTTGTCTATATGGACTTCAGTAAGGCCTTTGACAAGGTTCCACATGGAAGGTCAGTTAGGAAGGTTCAATCGTAAGGTATTAATATTGAAGTAGTAAAATGGATTCAACAGTGGCTGGATGGGAGATGCCAGAGAGTTTGTCAGGTTGGAGGCTGGTGACTAGTGGTGTGCCTCAGAGATCTGTACTAGGTCCAAAGATGTTTGTCATATACATTAATGTTCTGGATGATGGGGTGATAAATTGGATTAGTAAGTATGCAGATGATACTAAGATAGGTGGCATTGTGGATAATGAAGTAGGTTTTCAAAGTTTGCAGAGAGATTTAGGCCAGTTAGAAGAGTGGGCTGAAAGATGGCAGATGGAGTTTAATGCTGATAAGTGTGAGGTGCTACATTTTGATAGGAATAATCAAAATAGGACATACATGGTAAATGGTAGGCATTGAAGAATGCAGTAGAACAGAGTGATCTAGGAATAATGGTGCATAGTTCCCTGAAGGTGGAATCTCATGTGGATAGGGTGGTGAAGAAAGCTTTTGGTATGCTGGCCTTTATAAATCAGAGCATTGAGTATAGGAATTGGGATGCAATGTTAAAATTGTACAAAGCATTGGTAAGGCCAAATTTGGAGTATTGTGTACAGTTCTGGTCATCAAATTATAGGAAAGATGTCAACAAAATAGAGAGAGTACAGAGGAGAGAAAGGTTGAACAAGTTAGGTATTTATTCTTTGGAATGTAGAAGGTTGAGGGGGAGCTTGATAGAAGTTTTTAAAATGATGAGGGGGATTGATAGAGTTGACATGGATAGGCTTTTTCCATTGAGAGTAGGGGAGATTCAAACAAGAGGACATAAGTTGAGAGTTAAGGGGTAAAAATTTAGGGGTAACACGAGGGGAAACTTCTTTACTCAGAGAGTGGTAGCTGTGTGGAATGAGCTTCCAGTAGAAGTGGTAGAGGCAGGTAAAAAAAAATCTGATAGGTATATGGACAGGAAAGGAATGGAAGCTTATGGACTGAGTGCAGGTTGATGGGACTAGGTGAGAGTAAACGTTCAGCATGGACTAGAAGGACTGAGATGGCTTGTTTCCAGGCTGTAATTGTTAAATGGTTATATGGTTATAATATTAATGGTCAGACTCTTGGCAGTATGGAGGATCTGAGAGATGATGGGGTCCATGTCCATCAAACACTCAAAGCTACTGCATAGGTTGACAGTGTTTTTAAGAAGGCGTATGGTGTGTTGGCATTCATCCATTGTGGGATTGAGTTCAAGAGCTGTGAGGTAATGTTACAGCTGTCTAAGACCCTGGTCAGACCCCACTTGGAGTACTGTGTTCAGTTCTGGTCACCTCACTACAGGAAGGATGTAGATACTATAGAGAGAGTGCAGAGGAGTTTTATAAGAATGTTGCCTGGATTGGAGAGTGTACCTTATGAGAATAGATTGAGTGAACTTGGCCTTTTCTCCTTGGAGTGCTGAAGGATGAGGGGTGAACTAATAGAAGTGTATAAGATGATGAGGGGCATTGATCATGTGAATAACCAGAAGCTTTTTCTCAGGGCTAAAATGGCTAACATGAAGGGGCATAGTTTTAGTTTCAAGGTGCTTTGAAATAGGTACTGAGGGGATGTCAGGGGTAAGTTTTTCACATAACGTGTGGTAGGTGTGTGGAATGCACTGCTGGTAGTGGTGGAAGTGGATACAATAGGGCCTTTTAAGAGTCTTTTAGATAAACAGAGGGCTATGCACTAGGGAAATTCTAGGCAGTTTCTAGTGTAGGCTACATGGTCGGCACAACATTGTGGGCCAAAGAGCCTGTAATGTGCTGTAGTTTTCTATGTTCTAATAAACCTGATTCTGATTCTGATTCTGAAATCTGGATGGTGAGTGGCTAAAAAGGGAACTTCCAAATGCTGGTAGACCTGTGTTTCTGCTGCCCTTGTCCTTCTAGCTGGAAGAGGTAGTGGGTTTGGAAGATGCTGTCTAAGGAGCTTTGGTGAGAAGCAGATATTGAATGTAAAGCACATAATCTCACATGCTTTGAGATCCTCAAGGCATTGAAAGGCACCATCGATGTTGCTCTGCAAAATCCTCCAAATTCACATCAAAGATATCAGTCAACATTAGTTTGACCCTATATCACTGAGGCCCGGCTGCCTGCAAAGGACAGGACATGTCACTTTGATGCCTATGGATAGGCTCCCAGAACAGGCACTCTGTTCCAACTTCTGTGGTGAAACAAGCTTACCACTGGACAGAGGAAATGATTCAAGGTGGAGTTACAGGAGAATACGAATGTTAGAATCTGTAACAACACAAAAAGCGATAGTGGAACCTAGTGGGTTTGGAGGGAAGTGGATAGTTAACATATTTCTGTCAAGACTATTCATCTAGACTGGAAAGAAAGGAGGAGATAGCCTGTATAAAAAGGTAGAGCGGTAATGTGGATCCAGGTGAAGGTGAGACAAACAGATGAGGACATGAATAATGTCAGAAGGGCTGAAAATTCAAAGATTCAAGAATGTGCACAAAGCTTCTTTGAAGAAGTGCAGCATCCACACTAACTCCTGGATCACTCCATGATTGCTCAAAATCGAGGAGGAGTTTTTGGGGCTGTATTGAAAACCTCAAGACCACACAAGAGATGACAGAGGCCCAGTGTAAGCAGTGGAGAGAGCCCGTTACATCAAACCATGGATTGATACAGTAGCATAGCAGTTAGTATAAAGATATTACAGCATCAGATCTAAGATTGGGATTCAATTCCCACCACTGTCTGTAAGGAGTTTGTACCTCCTCCTCATGAATGTGTGGTCTTGTCCAAGTTGTGGGGATGCTACATGGTGACATTTGGCATCCTGGCTAAATGTTCCAGGCTACATGGAACATGGTGACATTTGCAGGCTGGCCAGCACAATCCTTGCTGATTTGATGCAAGTGAAGCAGTTTGCTGTATACTTCAATGTATATGTGACAAATGAAACAAATCTTTAAAGATCTTTTTATCTTTAACTACCCAGCTGCCCACCTCCTGCCCCAAGGCATCATGGTACTATGGCAATTAGTGTGACATTATTACAGCTCTGGGCATTGGAATTCAGAGTCTAATGCCGATGTCCTCTGTAAGGAGTCCGTATGTCCTCCCCATGGAATGCATGGGTTTTCTCCGGGTGCTCTGGTTACCTTCCACAGCCCAAAGATGTACTGGGTAAGTTAATTGGTCATTGTAAATTGACCCATGATTGGTTTAGGGTTAAATAGGGGTTGTTAGTGGCTGCTGGGTGATGCTGCTTGAAGGGCCAGAAGGGCTTATTCTGCACTGTGTCACGTACCCCGTGATCGGATTACTGAACCAGCAGAAATGGAATACACGTTGGAGTCTGGTATTACTGTAACTAATAGTGTTTATTAGTAAACTAAGAAATACTGTACTATAAAGTGCAAATATATGAAACAGGTTAGCAATGATATATACAGAAGTGTGGAAATAGGAATCAAAACCGAGCTCTTTCAAAATCTAGGGATAAATGGATAGTCTTATGATGGTGAAGAGTTCAGTTCAGTTTAGGTCGAGGCAGTTCTGGTATAACGTTAGAGAGAGAGAGAGAGAGAGAGAGAGAGAGAGAGAGAGAGAGAGAGAGAGAGAGAGAGAGAGAGAGAGAGAGAGGAAGAAGAAGTGATGCAGTTGTTGTCAAACCTTCCATTGTCCGTTTGTGTTCAATTCTGGTCACCTCATTATAGTAAGGATGTGGAAGCTATGGAGAGGGTGCAGAGGAGATTTATCGGGATGTTGCCTGGATTGGAGAACAAGTCATATGAAGCAAGGTTAGCAGAGCTGGGACTTCTCTCTCTGGAGGGGACTTGATAGAGGTCTACAAGATTATGAGAGGCATAGATAGGGTGGATAGTCAGTACCTGTTTCCCAGGGAACCAATAGCAAACACCAGAGGGCATATGTACAAAATTAAGGGAGGGAAGTTTAGGGGAGACATAAGGCGTAAGGTTTTTTACACAGAAGGTTGTGAGTGCCTGGAATGACTTACCAGGGATGGTGGTGGAGGCTAAAACATTAGGGGTATTTAAGAGCCTCTTGGACAGGCACATGGATGAAAGAAAAATGGAGGGTTATGGGGTCGTGTGGGTTTAGTACTTTTTTTAAAGGATTATATGGGTCAGCACAACATGGAGGGCTTGAAGGGCCTGTACTGTACTGTAGTGTTCTATGTTCTGTGTCTTCCTGTCCTGTTATGGTCACTAACTATGACCCCTTACGACCGTTTGTCAGTGGTAGACCTGTCACCGAGGCAAGGGTGGACACACAAACAAGTCTCCACTGGTTGCACCTTCTCACACTGTGAGCAACTGATCAATTCCCCGAATCGATCCTCCAAACCTCCACCTTCACATGGGTGCACAACTCTCTTTCAGTGTCCCGTGGTGTGTCTCCCTGGTGTGTCTGCTTGTGTTTTAGCAGACCTGCTTTTTATTTCCCTTTTCAGGGCACTGGCTGTCCATCAACCTGGTCCCGTCTTGCTGTCTCAGCAAGAATCCTAGCAAGCAGGCAAAGAAAGTGTCCTTAAAACAAAGGTAAACAATCAGCCAAGGAGCCATAATATTAAATCATGTCTCTTTCTCTCTCATCGGCGCGGGATGCCTCCTCCCTCTCCTTCTCTCTCTCTCTCATTAACAGCATAGTTCCCAGGGGGATCAACTCTGGACCCCATCTCAGCTTGGTTTGCTCATCACAACTGTGTCTCTAAATCAATAGGCAAATGAGTCTATAATTTGCACATTGGTTTTAATAATCACCACAAAATTCACAAATCAGAATAGTAGCAAATCATCCTGCAATCCCAAGGCACTGCAGACGAAGAAAAATTTTTCGAACCATTCCCAGTTTTAATGAAATGTCATTGTTCTGAATTATTGACTGTTTCTCTCTATACTGGCATCACCTGATATGGTGTTTATTGGTTTTATATTTCTCCCTTCACAGACATTGCAAATTACTCTACAAACCATGAGTTTATTTTCAACCGTATTTATTTATATATTGAGATACAGCGCAGTGCGAGACCTCTGGCTGTTCGAGCCACACCACCAGCAACCCCCAATTTGACCCTAGTCTAATCCCAGGACAATTTACAATGACCATTAAAGCTACTAACCGGTACTTCTTTGGACTGTGAGAGTAAACTGGTGAACCTGGAGAAAACCCATACATTCAAAAGCAAGGACATGCAGACGCCTTACAGATGATGTAGGTATTGAACTCCGATCCCTGACACCCTGAGCTGCAACTGGGACATGGGGACTGCTATGCTACCACGGCAACCCAACTGTTGAAGTGTCGCAAGAAGGTTCCCAGATAATGTTGAGCCCACCAGCTGAAAGGAGAATATAAAGGGTTTCGTCATCAATACTCAAGTATGAATGACAAAAGTTTATCTTTTGAACTGTTCCATCAAAAATAAAAGGAATGCTGCAGTTATTGAAAATCTGAAATTAAACACAAAGTGCTGGAGAGAAATATGATTGAAGTTCTAAATTTGTGGCCTTCTTTATAACTGTTCAGCTATTGAAATGTTTCGTTGAAAGTGGCAGACACATCAACCAAGCTGGTTCATCAGCAGATGATGGAGTGACACACCCTCACTGAGAATGGTGAAATTCTCTGAAATCTCTAAAATCCCTTCATAGAACCAAATAAAATCCAACAAATATTAAGCTGTGGAAATGGCATTCATCCTACAGTAACTCTGCTGGTTGAGAAAGAGTTACCCAGACTAAGGCTTAGGAGCAGAATTAGGCCATTTGGCCCATGAAGTCCACTCCACCGTTCAGTCATGGCTGATCTTTTTCTCCCCTCCTCAACCCCATTCTGGCCTTCTCTCTGTAACCTTTGATGCCGTGTCAAATTAAGAACCTGTTAATCTTTGTCTTAAATACACCCAAAGAAACTGGCCTCCACAGCTGCATGTGGTACCAAATTCCACAAATTCACCACCCTCTGACTAAAGAAATTTCTCCACAATTTACAATGAGCAATTAACCTACTAACTTGTTTGTCTGTGAAGCACCCAGGGAAAACCCACACATTTGATGTGGAAGAGGTACAGTCTCCTTACCATAAGACCATAAGACATAGGAGCAGAATTAGGGAATCTGGCCCATCGAGTCTGCTCCGCCATGCAATCATGGCTGATTCTATTTTTCTATCTTCTCCTCAACCCCAGGTTCCAGTCGTCTTCCCGTAACCTTTGATGCCATGTCCAGTCGAGAACCTATCAGTCCTTGCCTTAAATACACCCAACAACCTGGCCTCCACAGCTGCATATGGCAACAAATTCCACAAATTCACCACCCTTTGGCTAAAGAAATCTCTCCAGATCTCTATCCTGAGGCTGTGCCCTCTTGTCCTAGACTCTCCAACCATGAGAAACATCCTTTCCACATCTGCTGTCTAGGCCTTTCTATGTTCAGATGGTTTCAATGAGATTTTGCTCATCCTTCTGTCTTCCAGAATATACCCAGAGCCATCAAATGTTCCTTGGATGTGTAACACTTACGCAACAGGCTGGTAAATGTCTAGGGGAAAAATTCCAGCCACTTGCCAACCCCTCCTCCCGTATACGCAGATGCTGTGGAAAACAAGTTAACGCAGTGACGCACACACAATATCAAGCTCACACCAGATACAATTATAGAATATACTTTAAGGGTTTTACTAGAACTAAATGATTACTAACAATACAGTATATATGAAGGAAAAGAAAAGAAAGTAAAAGGTGCCAAAACTTATCAGAGTTCAGTCAATTTAGTGCACATTGTTGGAGCTCAACCATCGAACTGTTCGACCCCTCTTCGCTCTCCTCCGACCTCCATGACCCCGCACCTGGGACCACCCAAAGTGATCAACCGAGCAGTGCAGCATGTGTCCAACTTCTTCACCGTCTTCTTCCCCAACTCTCGAAAAGACCTCAAAATCCCAGTGCCCGGCCCACAAGAAAAAAATGACATCCAACCCCATTGGTTAACAAATGAATACAATCCCCATTATCAGCAATTCTAAACCTAAACAGACTGTGAGAAGCTTCCAGAATGCTCTGCAAGACAACACTCTCTCACCAGTTAACATAACAAAGAAGCAGTTTTACTTTTAACAAACAAAGAAGACATTTTGATTAACATAGGGAGTACATTCTCCCCCCACCAACAAAAGTCATGCCCTCATGACATTACCAGAGTTCCCCAATGCTTCTTGTAAAACACAAAACCCAACCCAGGTACAGAAAGCAGTGACATAACTGCCCAGTGCTGTAGAGATCACACTCGGTTCTCCTGGCACTGCATATGTCAACTGTTCCAGGGGATACCTACTTCTCTGAGACCTCCGTACCCCTTCTGCCTCAGAACCCATGGGGGACACCCCAGACCTACTTGTTGGACCCCCACCCTCTCCCTCACTGGGCTCCCTCTTCGCCCGAAAATCCTTTGGCTTGTGTTCGGGTTCCACCCTCTCTACCCCAATGCTGGCTGCCTCTCAGTCTGCTCATCATACCCTCCCTCCTGTCACCTAACTCAGTAGGGGAAGGGCCTGGAGCCTTCTCATCTGGTACTGGAGCACTAGCGAATGGAAACAGGGGCCACACATCTGAATCGTCGTCTTCCGAATTGGTATCTCTTCCCAGGGTAAGGACCAGTCCCGCCTCTTCCGCACCGGGCTCTTCCCTTGCCCCATGCCCTCACAGAGTCCTTCTACTAGGCGTAACCTCCCACTGGCTCTTCATCCACCTGCACCGCTTGACCCTGGGGCAGCAGGTGATTCTGATGGAGTACCTTGACAGGCCCCTTCCCATCCTGTAGTCTCACCCAGTAAACCGGTGGATTCGGCATCTGGCTCTCTACCACATAGGGGGTGGCTGCCCATTGATCTGCCAACTTGTGCTTACCAGGGAGTCCTAAATTCCGTAGAAGGGCCCGGTCACCCAGCAATAATTGAGCGAACTTCACTTTCTGATCATGTCTCCTCTTATTCCTCTGATTCTGTTTGGTAGCTGCCACCTCAGCCGACT
Organism: Hypanus sabinus; assembly: GCF_030144855.1. Taxonomy (NCBI): domain Eukaryota; kingdom Metazoa; phylum Chordata; class Chondrichthyes; order Myliobatiformes; family Dasyatidae; genus Hypanus; species Hypanus sabinus. Next base: position 68,035,568 of record NC_082724.1, on the reverse strand, counting down.
CGTATGTCCTTTCCAACTCTCTCCTCATATCAGACACATACTTTAGATAGAGCTTCCCAGGTAATTTACCCGCTTCAGCCCCAAAACACAAGTCAATGGGCAACCTCGTTTCCCACTCAAACATCAGATAATAGAACGAGTACCCTGTAGCGTCATTGCAAGTACAATTGTAACAGTGAACCAATTGTCCAATATGTTGACTCCACTTACTTTTCTGCCCAATCTCCAGCATCCCCAGCATATCCAACTATGTCCAGTTAAACTTCTTGGGCTTTGAGGTGAGAATGGATAACAATCCTTTCATTTATATCCTGACTTTGGCGAAACTGGATGCTACATATGATAACCATAAGACCATAAAATATATGAGCAGAAGTAGGCCATTCGGCCTATCAAGTCTGCTCCACCATTCTGTCATGGACTGATCCAACTCTTCCAGTCACCCAACTACCCTGCTTTTAATCCATATCCTTTGATGCCCTGGCTAATCAAGAACCTATCTATCTCTGCTTTAAATACACCCAATGACTTGGCTTTCACAGCAAATTCGTGACAACAAATTCCACAGATTTACCACACACTGACTGAAGTGATTTCTCTGTAATTCAGTTCTGAAAGGACGTCCTTCAATCTTGAAGTCGTACTCTCTTGACCTAGAATCCCCTACCATGAGAAATAACTGCCATATCTAATCTGTTCAGGCCTTTTAACCTTGGAATGTTTCTATGAGATCCCCTCTCATTCTCCTGAACTCCAGGGAATACAGCACAAGAGCTGCCAGACGTTCCTCATTTTTCTAGTGAATCTTCTCTGAACCCTCCTCAATGTCAGTATATCCTTTCTAAAATAAGGAGCCCAAAACTGCACACAGTACTCCAAGTGTGGTCTCACGAGTGCCTTATAGAGCCTCAACATCACATCCCTGCTCTTATATTCTTTACCTCTAGAAATGAATGCCCACATTGCATTCACCTTCTTCACAACTGACTCAACCTGAAGGATAACTTTTAGGGTATCCTGCACAAGGACTCCCAAGTCCCTTTGCATCTTTGCATTTTAAATTCTCTCCTCATATAAGTAATAGTCTGCCTATTTATTTCTTTCACCAAAATGCATGACCATACAATTTCCAACATTGTGATTCATTTGCCACTTCTTTGCCCATTCCCCTAAACTATCTAAGTTTCTCTGCAGCCTCTCTATTTCCTCAACACTACCCTCTCCTCCACCTATCTTTGTATCATTGGCAAATTTAATGACAACTCCATTAATAATGTAGTCTAAATCATTGACATACATTGTAAAAAGCAGTGGTCCCAAGGCTGACCCTTGTGGAACACCACTGATAACCAGCAGCCAGTCATAATAGGGTCTCTTTATTCCCACTCTGTTTTATGCTGATCAGCCAATACTCCACCCATTCTAGTAACTTCCCTGTAACTTCATTTGCTGTTAAGCAGCCTCATGTGCGACACTTTCTCAAAGGCCTTCTGAAAATACAAGTACGTCTACTGCATCTCCTTTGTCTACCCTGCCTGTAATTTCCTCAAAGTAATGCAGTAGGTTTGTCGGGCAGGAGTTTCCTTTCAGGAAACCATGCTGCTTTAGCCTATCTTGTCATGTTCCTCCAGGTTCTCTGTATTCTCATCCTTAACAATTGATTCCAACAACTTCCCAACCACTGATGTCAGGTTAACAGGTCTATAGCTTCCTTTCTGCTGCTTCCTACCTTTCTTAAATAGTGGAGAAACATTTGCAATTTTCCAGTCATCCGGTAAATGCCAGAATCTATCGATTCTTGAAAGATCATTGTTAATACCTCCGCAATCTCTCCAGCTACTTCCTTCAGAACCCAAGGGTGCATTCCATCAGGTCCAGGAGAGTTATCCACCCACAGACCTTTAAGCCTCCTGAGCAGCTTCTCGATCGTAATTTTCACTGCACCAACTTCATTTCCCTGACACTCTTGAATGCCTGGTATACTGCAGACATCTTCCACTGTGAAGACTGATTCAAAATATGCATTCAGTTCCTCTGCCAGCCCTGCATCTGTCATTATAATATCTCCAGCATCATTTTTATTGATCCTATATCTATTCTTGACTCTCTTTTACCCTTTATATATTTAAAAAAAACATTTAGTATCTTCTTTGATATTAGTTGCCAGCTTCCTTTCATAATTCATCTTTTCCTTCCTAATGACCTTCTTAGTTTTCTTCTGCAAGTTTTTAAAAGCTCCCAATCCTCTATCTTCCCCCCAGCTCTGACTTCCTTGTATGCTCTCTCTTTTGTTTTTACTTGTCAGTGATTTCATTTGTCAGCCACGGTAGTGTCCTTCTTCCCTCTGAAAATTTCTTCTTATTTGGAATATATCTGTCTTGCACTTCCCTCATTTTTCACAGAAACTCCAGCCATTGCTGTTCTGTTGTCCTTCCTGCAAATGTCCCTTTCCAGGCAATTTCGGCCAGTTCCCCTCTCATGCCATTGTCATTTCCTTTATTCCACTGAAATACTAACACATTGGATTTTACTTTTTCCTTTTCAAATTTCAATGTGAACTCAATCATATTGTGATCACTGTTCCCTAAGGATTCATTAACCTTAAGCTCTCTTATCACCTCTGGATCATTGCACATCATCCAATCCAGTACAGCCAATCCCCTAGTGAGCTCAAGAACAAGCTGTTCTAAAATACTTTGTCATTCTACAAATTCTCTCTTTTGAGGTCCAGTACTGGCCTCAAAAGTGGTTTTCCCAATCCACTATCATGTTAAAATCCCCAACGATTATCATGACATTGCCTTTCTGACACACTTTTTTATCTCCTGCTGTAATTTGTAATCCACATTCTGACTGCTGTTTGGAGGCCTATATAAAACTGCCATCAGGGTCCTTTTACACTTGCCATGTCTTAACTCACCCCATAGAGAGTCTACACCCTCCAATCCTATGTCATCTCTTTCCAATCATTTAATATTATTTCTTACACACAGACCCTCTTTCTGATACACAATGTTCACAATGGCAGCCATCCTTTAGCCAAGTTTCAGAGATGGCCACAATATTATATTTGCCAATCTGTTAGAAGATCGTCCATTTTATTCCTTATGCTGCGTGTATTCAAATACAGTACAACACTCTCAGTCCAGTATTTGCTGCTTTCTATTTTAAATGCAACTGAACCTCATGCCACTGGCTTTGATTAAGCCTCATTTCCTACCTCAACTTTCTACAAACTCTGTTGCACACTATCTTTGATTTATTTCTGTTTTCTCTTTCTTCTGCCCTGTCACTCCAGTTCCCATCCCTTTGCCAAATTAGTTTAAACCCTCCCTAAGTGCTCTATTAAATGTGCCCGCTAGGATTCTGGACCCCTTTGGGTTCAGGTGTAACCCATCCTTTCTGTACAGGTCATACCTCCCCCAGTGATCCAGGAACTTGAATCCCTGCTCCCTACACCAGTCTCTCAGCCACGCCTGATCATGCTATTCTTGCTGTGGCACAGCCAGCATTTCTGAGATAACTACCCTAGAGGCCCTGCCTTTCAGCTTCCTAGCTAACTCCCTGAATTCTCTTTTCAGGACCTCCTCCCTTTTTCTACCTTTGTCATTGGTACCAACGTGTGCCAGGACTTCTGGCTGTTCACCCTCTCCCTTCAGAATACTTTGCATCCAATTCAAGACATCCCATACCCTGGCACCTGGGAGGCAACACACCATGTAGGAATCACTGTCGGGCTGAATCCCCTATGACTACTACATTCCTCATTTTCCTCTCTCCCTTTTGCACCATGGAACCAGGCTCAATGCCAGAGACCCGATCTCCGTGGTCATCCTCTGTCAGGTTACCCCCTTTAGTGACATCCAAAATGTGATAATGATTACTGAGGGGGATGGCCAGAGGGGTGCTCTCTACTATCTGAGCTCTTCCCATCCCTTATCTAACTCCTGCAGCCTTGGGGTGACTAACTCCCTGTAGCTCCTCTCTATCTCTAGTTCATTCTCCCTATTAAACTGTAGGTCAACAAGCTGCAGCTCCAGATCCCTAACATGGTTTCTCAGGAGCTGCTTCTCGGTGCACCTGGTGCAGATGTGGCCACATGGGAGACTGGCAGATTCCCAGATTCCCACATCTGATACCCAGAGCAAAATACTAACCCTACCAACATGCTCAGGATTCCTCTAAAAAAAAAATGCAGAGAAACCAAAAACAAAGTTTACTTACCCACTCATCTCGCTGAAACCCACTTTTGCTAAAGTGTGAATGAGCCAAAGCCTGACACTTCTGCTCTCGCCACTGGCCTACTTCCAACAATGGCCGCTCCGCTTATCCCTTCTGTACTTTTATTTAGTTCGTTGAGCCCAGTTGCTGCCGCTGATAGGCCCTGCACAACGAACTAATGCCTGCAAAGCTCTCGTTTAAATCACCAACTCTGACCTGCAAGAAGCATTCATTCATAATCCTTGCATTCCTGAAATCACTCTTGTGAAGCTTCTCTGCACCCTCTCCAATGCCAGCACATCTCTTCCAAAATGGAATTTGTGTAAAATGAATGCTATATGGGTGCTTGATGCAGATTCACCAGGCTGAATGGCATTAACAAATGACTGTAATATTGTTAGCATCCACCATTCCAAAGAATCCTGCCTCTTTAAAATAAGTCTTGTGATGGCTGGAGTAGCTGTTGGCTGCCAGGCAGAAGGAGAGCCACTCTTTGAAACACAGAAAAGTCACAGCAAGACATGTGGTCTTCAGGAAGGGGAAATTAGAACATGCAACAGGGGGTCAGGATTTCAAAGGGGAGCAGATTCGGGTTTCTGGGTATTGATATCATCAACGACTTGGAGGATTTATTCTGGGCCCAAAATACTGATGCAAACACAAATAAGGCGTAGTAGCGGCTATACTTTAATGGGAGTCTGAGTAAAGGTTTAAAGTTGTACTGTGGAGAGCAATGAAGCTGTCTGGTATGAAGGCTCCTAAACACAGGGTCATAAGGGGCTTCTGAGGATTGTTGACTCAGCCAGCTCCATCATAAGCAGAACACTCCCCTTTATTGTGAACATCTTCAAAAGTCCGTGTCTCAAGAAGGTGACATCCATCGTTAAGAACTCTCACCTGCTGGGACATGCAGTCATTTTATTGATACCATCAGTGAGGAGGTATGGGAGCATGAAGACCAACACTCCACCTCCACCATCAGTCTATGAACCAGCAAACTGTACTTCACTATTTTGCACTGCTTATACATTGTAGCTTATTGTCTTTTTACATCTTGCACTGTACTGCTGCCACAAAACAACCAATTTTGTAACACATGTCAGTGATAATAAACCTGATTTGGAATTTGTGTCATAGCTGGAGCAGCTGTTGGTAGCCAGACAGAAGGAGAGCCTCATGGGAAACATTAATGTGTAATTGACTCCAGGGTTTTCAGAGAAGGAACTGGAAGCTTTGGTGGAGGGCTGCTTTGTATCTTCAGATATACACAGAGGTAGCAATGGATGCAGGAAGCTCCAGAAGTCATTGCCTGTAGTCAAGTTCCAAAGATCTTGATGCAGAATTTAATAAGACCTTTTAAGACTTCAGAGCTGAATTAAGCTATTTGGCCTATCAAGTCTGCTCCATCATTTCATCATGGTAATATATATTTCATCATGGTCCCACTCAACCCTATTCTCCTGCCTTCTCCGTGTAACTTTTGGTGCCTGACTAATCAAGAACCTATCAACCTCTGTGAGTGGAAATACAGTGAGTAGAAACCAGAGGGCATTTTCTTGTCTGAAGTAGGTTTTGTGAGATTTTACACTATTACGTTCCTGGTTTGGTTGGGTTTAATATTAATAATTAACTGACTAAAACTTCACTACTATGAGACCCTCAGTTGGTTGAGGTCAACTATGGATATTGCATCCTATCTGTCGATGTGATGTGCAAGTCAGGGCAGTACAATATGGAGAGCAAGCTGTTGCCGTAGATCAGCATTTCCCACTCTGCGCAGCTGATGAATCCAAAGTAACAGCAGAGACAATACAGTTTGGCAGCAGTAGTGTAGCAGGAGCTCCCAATCAGCACTGAATTCAATGTAGGTCTGCCTTAGGGACATCACTACTAATTCTATTTACTGCAGAATTCTGTTTCTTCCCCTACTTATTATGTTTTATATTTCTTATATTATTTTTATGCATTGCACTGTACTACAGCTGAAAAACACAAATTTCACAACATATGTCAGTGATAATAAACCCAATTGACCCTCGACTTCCTAGCCCTTGTCCACTGTCCTGACACACCATGGCAGGCTGTCTTTCCACCTGAAGGTGAGGGAGGTCCCCAATAGAAGTCCCTTTACAAGGGAGTTCTTCACATGCACCTGGGGGATCTGGGGTGGAAGCTGCTGCATAGAGCAGTGCCCTGCAATAAGTTCTTTAGTTTGTACACAGATCTATCAGCTGCATGTCACTTCTGTGGGCTGGAGGAGACCATGTAACACATGTCCATAGAGTGTGTGAGGCTGCAGCCCCTTTTTGCATATCTGCATGGGATGCATCTCGCCTTGTGGTTACATTTTAGCCCCACCTTATTTATATACCGTCATCCAGTAAGGTGAGAGGCATGGAAGGATGAGGATGTCCTTGTCAACTTGATCCTGGGGCTGGTGAAATCAGCCATCCATGGGTTTTGGACATGGCTGGCAGGAGGATATGCCCGGGCAGAATGCCTAGCAATGTTTAGGGGGTATGTTTGTGCCCGAGTAAATATTGAGAAGGAACATCCATTGTCCATGGTGATCATAGAGGTGTTCTGGGACCATTGGGCTCCATGGGTGGTTATTGCTGTCATTGACACCGATGGAAACATTTTAGTTTAATGTAAATTATCTAATAGTGGTGTAATTATTGTGTTTGTCACTGGTTTATATATATTATAATGTTGAATTTGTAATAAAGATATTTTGTATATAAAAGAATACAAACCTGACTGGGCTTCTGATTCTGGTTCCAATTCAGAATCAGGGTTAAATATAAATGCATTTAAAAAATTTGGTGCAGAAAGATACAGAGGAAGTGCTCACAGGTTCATTGTCATTTCAGGAAGCTGTTGGTGGAAGGGAAGAAACTGTTCCTGAAACTTTGAGTGTGTGTCTTCAGGTTCGTGTACCTCCTTCTTGATGGTAGCAATGAGTAGAGGGCACGACCTGGATGATGATGGTCCTTAATGATGGATACCCATTTTTTGAGGCATTTCCTTTTGAAGGTGTCCTGGATGTTAACAATGAAATTTGGTGAGCCAGAAGGGGCCATGAGAAGACCTTGGCGGACGGGATTAAGGAAATCCCCAAGGCATTCTACGAGAATGTGAAGAGCAAGAGGATAAGATGTGAAAGAATAGGAACAATCAAGTGTGACTGTGCAAAAGTGTGTATGGAACCGGAGGAGATAGCAGAGATACTTTTCATTTTAAAAATATTTTTATTAATTATTATTAAAGATCAACAAGAATACATTAAGGTAATCATCAATATGTCAATATGTACAATGAAGAATTAAATTAGCAAATAACTGATGAACAAAGCTAAGCAATATATATCAATAATAATAAGAGAAAATAAAGTGCTAAGACCATATAGGGAAAAAAGAAAGAGAAAAAAAGAACCCCTACTAACTAAGAGAAAGAAAACCTTACTAACCAAAAAAAAGAAAAAAAAACGCGTATTGGGAGCACAACCCCGGAGCTATACATCATACAAGCTTCCATAAAAGAAAAATATCAATCCACCAACTCAAATCCATTTAAACAAAAATCAGAAGGAAATCATATTAATGAACTCAAATCGGATGATAGCAGCGGGCAAATGAACCCCACCTTTACTCCAAATCAAATTGAGGATCTAAAGTTTAACTTCTGATTTTCTCCAAACTAAGACATAGCATCACCTGAGAGAACCATTGTATCAATGTAGGAGCAGAAGCATCTTTCCATTTCAACAAAATAGCCCTTCTGCCCAATAATGTAATGAATAACATGTTGGTCTGATAGAGAAATACCATGAATATATTGAAGGATTATACCTTCAAAACTGTCAGTTTATTAGGTTGTAAATTAGTTTTTAAAACTTTAGAAATTGTAGAGAAAATAGAAAATAGATTTAGAAAATACAGAACACGACCAAAACATATGTGTCAATGTGGCTGTCTCGGTATTACATCTATCACACTGACTATCAACATTAGGAAACGTTTAGAAAGTCTCTCCTTTGTCAAATAGTAATGATGTAAATAGTAAATAGAACAATTTTAAATTGAATTCAAAAGTGATTGCACAGATTGAGGAAGAGTTAACCAACTTCAAAATCGGCAACCAATCCTCTGTTATCAAGGTCATGTTAAGCTCTTTCTCCCAATCTTGCTTAATCTTAAGTGAAGGGTAATAGTGCTGTTGTAACAATAAATTATAAATTTTCCCAATAAAAGATAGCGGAGATATTTAATGAATACTTTGCTTCTGTATTCATTACGGAAAAGGGCCTTGGCAATTGTAGGGATGATTTACAGCTGACTGAAAATCTTGAGCATGTAGATATTAAGAAAGAGAATGTGCTGGAGCTTTTGGAAAGTTTCAGGTTGGATAAGTCACCAGAACTGGATGAGATGTACCCCAGGCTACTGTGGAAGGCAAGGGAGGGGACTGCTGATGCTTTGGCGATGATCTTTGCATCATCAATGAGGACGAGAGAGGTTCCAGAGGATTAGAGGGTTGAAGATGCTGTTTCCTTATTCAAGAAAGGGAGTGAAGATAGCCCAAGAAGTTATAGACCAATGAGTCTTACTTCAGTGGTTGGTAGGTTGATGGAGAAGATCCTGAGAGGCAGGATTTATGAACATTTGGAGAGGTATAATATGATTAGGAATAGTCAGCATGGCTTTGTCAAAGGCAGGTCATACCTTATGAGCCTGATTGAATTTTTTGAGGATGTGACTGAACACATTGATGGAGGAAGAGCAGTAGATGGATTTCAGCAAGGCATTTGATAAGGTACCCCATGCAAGGCTTATTGAGAAAGTAAGGAAGCATGGGATCCAAGGGGACATTGCTTTGAAGATCCAGAATTGGCTTGTCCACAGAAGACAAAGAGTGGTTGTAGACAGGGCATATTCTGCATAGAGGTCAGTGACAAGTGGTGTGCCTCAGATCGGTTCTGGGACCCCTTCTTTTTGTGATTTTTATAAATGACCTGGATGAGGAAGTGGACAGATGGGTTAGTAAGTTTTTTGATGATACAAAGATTGGAGGTGTTGTGGATAGTGTGGAGGGCTGTCAGAGGTTATAGCGGGACATTGATAGGATGCGAAGCTGGGCTGAGAAGTGGCAGATGGAGGTCAACCTAGATAAGGGTGAGGTGGTTCATTTTTGTAGGTCAAATATGATGGCAGAATATAGTATTAATGGTAAGTCTTTTGACAGTGTGGAGAATCAGAGGGATCTTGGGGTCCGAGTCCTTAGAATACTCAAAGCTGCTGCGCAGGTTGACTGTGTGGTTAAGAAGGCATACGGTGCATTAGCCTTCATAAACCATGCGATTGATTTTAAGAGCCGAGAGGTAATGTTACAGCTTTATAGGACCCTGGTCAGATCCCACTTGGAGTACTGTACTCAGTTCTGGTCACCTAGCTACATAGAGGATGTGGAAGCTATAGAAAGGGTGCAGAGGAGATTTACAAGGATGTTGCCTGGATTGGGGAGCATGCCTTATGGGAATAGGTTGAGTGAAATTGGCCTTTTATCCTTGGAGTTGCGAAGGATAAGAGGTGACCTGATGGAGGTGTATAAGACAATGAGAGGCATTGATCGTGTGGGTAGTCAGAGGCTTTTTCCCAGGGCTGAAATGGCTAGCACAAGAGGGCATAGTTTTAAGGTGCTTGGAAGAAGGTACAGAGGAGATGTCAGGGGTAAGTTTTTTACACAGAGGGTGGTGAGTGGTGAGCTGCCGGTGGCAGTGGTGGAGGCAGAAATGAAAGGGTCTTTTACGAGACTCCCTGATAGGTACATTAAGATTAAAAAATAGAGGGCTATTGGTAACCCTAGGTATTTTCGAAGGTAAGTACATTTTGGCACAGCATAGTGGGCTGAAAGGCCTGCATTGTGCTGTAGGTTTTTTTTATGGTTCTATGTTTCTATGTTTTTATGTTAGGGAGGCTGGTGCCCATGATGGAACTCCCTGAATTTACAACTTTCTGCAACTTTGTCCAATCCTGTGCAGTGGCCTGTCCATACCAGTGAGTATTCTGATTCTGATTCAACCAGAAGAGCTTTAAGAATGTACAGCACTCCTGACATACCCCTATCTTGCCGACAAGACTTAATACGTTGCTGAGTTTAGGTAATGGGAGTGGAGCTATACAACTGTCAGGATCATCAAGTTTTTGACTAGTTTGTGATCACACTCTCTTGGATTGACTCCGGATGTCAGGAATGATGCAAGTACTACTAATGTTGAAATAAATTTTTTTGGCTGTTACCTTCTGCATGATCTGAGTTCCAGATAGACCAGTGTTTAAAATTCTTAGCAGGCAGCATGGTGGATAAATCCTCAGAGTCCAATGAGACTATACGAGGAAAGGGAGGAGATTGCTGAGGCTTTCACAGATTTTTTAATGTGCACCTGCTGGGTGGGATACTGGGTGACTGGAAGAGAGCAAATATGGGATCTTTATTCAGGAAGGGTAGCTGGGCTAAGCAAGGTAATTACAGGCCAAATGACTATAAGACATAACAGCAGAATTAGGACCATTCAGCCCATTGCATCATTATAGAGGAGATATCAGGCGCAAGTTTCTTACGCAGAAAGTGGTGCGTGCATGGAATGAGCTCCCAGCGATGGTGGTAGAGGCAGATACAAAAGGGTCTTTTAAGAGGCTCCTGGATAGGTACATGGATCTCAGAAAAATAGAGGGCTATAGGTAACCCTAGGTAATTTTTAAAGCAAGTGCATGGTCAGCATAGCATTGTGGGCTGAAGAGCCGGTTTTGTGCTGTGGCTTTTCTATGTTTCTAAAAACACCCACACACATCCTACAAAGAATAGAAACAAGCCAAAAGCATCCCGAACCAGTCTGAGATCCCAGATCGAATCCCATGGCAGCCGGAGTAGGCTCAAGACAAGCCTCAGTCCGCAATTTCCACGTCACTGGGACAGAAACACACAGCAGCCAGTTCTGTTTGACACTGTAGAGAAAGAAATGAACATTTGTGGGACAGCGAGTAAAATCAGATCAACCTTTGCCTCCGTACCTGACACACGGGCTTCCAGTTTATCTGGACCAACATTTAACTTGTCCAAGAACGGAATAGTACATCATTCTAGGACTTGGATGTAGGCACCCCGATGTGCCTGGGCTGCCTTATCTAAAGCCATTCTCGATCTCACCAAATCGGCTTGGTGTTTGGTGTGATCCACCCTTGGACCTGAGTCAGGTGGATGAGCATTGAAACTCTTCCGCATCAACTGCTCTCTAAATTGCTGTCTCCATCTCCAACAGTGCTATAAACTCTGTCTCCGTCTGTGGCTTGAACACAAACACATTGTGCCTTGCACTGCCCCAGCACAGTTCATCACCTGAACCAGCCTTGCCTCCGCCTGCCTCCTCACTCTCTGTGGCATTAGTTCACCATAATTTGCTTCATGAAAGATGTTATAAGCAACAATTTTAGTCAAATACCTTCCCTTATGAATTACCAGTAAACTGTTGCACGTCTTTGGTGGTGCCATCTTAAGCTGGAAGCTATTGGAGAGTGATGGACCTTTCTCCTGGTGGATGACTTTGGCTCATATACTAATGAACTCACCAAACTTTGTCCAACATACATATGCTGCAGATGTTACTTTAAGCCCCAAAGGCTTATGAAAGAATTGTTAATAAACTTATTTTCATGAATTATTGGGACCGATTCCTCTGTTCTCATTATACTGTTGTAGCACTCGGCTATAGCGGCTCATACGTATCTGTGGAGACCCCATCCCCCGCCCAACCTCGTCTCACGGTTGCTGTGCAATGCCACCTGATACGGCCTCAAACATCAATCATCAGCTGGCACACAATGTACATTTTACAAATTACACTTTATAAATCTTACTTGGACTATGAGATTAATAAAGATACAATACAAAAAGGAATGAACGGAAAGAAAAAAAAGGCGCTAGACTTATCAAAGATCCCAATTGGTTAACAAATGAATACAATTCTTATTATCAGTAATTATAACCCAAACAAGCTGTGAGAGAAAGCAATCTGTCACCAGTTAACATAACAAAGAAGCATTTTTACTTTTAATATAACAAAGAAGCCATTTTGATTAACATACACAGTAACATAAAGAAGAAACCCCTTACCCTGTATTTCTAGAAGTAATTTCTATTTGCCTTCTTAGTTTCATGGTTTCTTGGCCAACATTCATTCTCGTCATATTCAATATTTATGTGAATGATTACAAGACATTGCTTTGTCTCCAATAGCAATAAGTGGTCTATAAGAAAATCTTAACTGGTTATAAATCTCATTAAGAGGCACAGGTAATGTAGATAGGTATAAATTTTTGCCCAAGGCAGAGGTGTGCAAGGCCAGATGGTGTTGGTTTAAGGTGAGGGGTGAGAGTGTTAGAGGGGATGTGAGGAAGATTTTTTTCACTCAGAAGTTGAAATCTGGAAGACACTGCCTAAGAGTGTTTTGAAAACAAAGAATCTTACCACATTGAAGAGGTAATGTATCTGAGCAAGCACTTGAATTGTTAAGGTAAAGTAGGTTAGAATAGATAGGCAATTGTGTGTAGAATGTCAAAGGGACTTTTCTGTGCAGTATGGCAACAAATGCAAATTAAAGCATTCTGTAAAAAATAATCTGTCTTTGGTACATTTGAAATGGATAATTAGGCAATTGATAAGCTTTGACTTGTGGAATTCTATTCAGTAATACTTTAGCCTCGAAATCTTATGTTAAAACATTTAAGTAGAAATTTTGATTTCATGAGCCCAGTACAGCAGCTCACAGACAAATGATGTTTGAAAAGAATTTTCATATCTCTGGAGGCAGCAGAAAGGCTAAGTTACAGATTTTATTCCTGAGTGGTCCATCAGGATTGAGGATGACTCCAGGCTCTGAGGTGGCTTAGAAGGTCAGAATAGGCTCTACCAGTTCTTCCACAGACAGGTTGGAGATTCCCAATTGGGTTAAACAGTCCATCCTAATGCCGTTTACTACAGACTACTGTGTTGGCCTTATGCATGGCGTTGAGGTTCTCTATATCAGCCAACAGCAATTCAGTGATGGCAGATGTATGCAGTTCAATGATGTGTTGAGATATCCCAAACAGGAAGTGGTAGGCCAATTGTAAAGTGATTACTGTTTGCTGCTACTTTTTTAATTCTTGGGGTAAGCAAGTTTAGGAAGAAGGTTGTTATCAAAAGAGATTGAAACACAGAAACATAGAAAACATACAGCACAAAGCTGTGCTGAACATATCCCTACCCTAGAACCACCTAGGCTTTACCCATAGCCCTCTATTTTTCTAAGCTCCATGTAGCCATCCAGGAGTCTCTTAAGAAACCCTATCATTTCCACCTCCACCACTGCCGCCGGCAGCCCATTCCATGCAGTCACCACCCTCTGTATAAAAAACTTACCCCTGACATCTCCTCTGTACCTCCTTCCAAGCACCTTAAAATTATGTCCTCTCATTCTAGCCATTTCAGTCCTGGGGAAAAACCTCTGATTATCCACACAATCAATGCCTCTCATTATCTTGTACACCTCTATCAGGTCACCTCTCATCCTCTGTCGCTCCAAGGAGAAAAGGCCGAGTTCACTTAACCTATTCTCATAAGGCATGCTCCCCAATCCAGGCAACTTCCTTGTAAATCTCCTCTATACCCTTTCTATGGTTACACAAGAAGACTGGCCATTCACACAATCTACAAGTCCTATATTTTTTGCATGAAATGCACAATGCTGAATGATTACAGAAATTACCCAGAGACAGTGAGATTGCTGCTTGATACCAAATTACTTGTCAAAATAAGATGAATTGAATATCATTGCAGCAAAATTATTGATAATTTCCCTTAGCTGTGGGAAATATTAAGTTCCATTGATTTACAAAAATGAGCACATTTCTTCTCTTTTTTAATTTCCTGTTTTATTCCCCTGCTCTCTCCACACAGAGATTTCACCAAGAGCAACACACACAAAATGCTGCAGGAACTCAGCAGGTCAGGCAGAACCAATGAAAGGGAATAAACTGTTGATGTTTCGGGCAGAGACCCTTCTTCAGATCCTGTTTATTCCACAACTGTTTATTCCTTCCCATGGATGCTGCCTGATCTGCTGAGTTCCTCCTGCATTTTGTGTAGGTTGCTCTGGATTTCCAGCATCTGAAAAATTGGTTGTGAATCTGATTTCACGAAGAATCAATTAACGGAGATATTTAGCAGAACTGTCAAAATTGACAAGTTGATTGTGATTGGTAATAAGAATCAAAAGTAGTGAATAGATAAATATTTTCATTCATTGCCTTGGATGTGTGGTGCTCATTCACTTCAAGATCAATGTTCACTCTATCTAGTTTTATTTATCTATTTTACTGAGTATTTTTAAGATGGAGGCTGAGGTTCTTGGTTAGTCAGGGCATCAAAGGTTACAAAGAGAAAGCAGGAGAATTGGTTGAGAAGGATAATAAATCCATTGTGATGGAATAGCTGTGCAGACTCTCTGGGCCAAATATCTTAAATCTGTTCCTATGTCTATGGTCTTACACAGCACTGTAACAGGCTCTTCAAGTCTACACTACCCAATTACATCCATATGAACCTACTAACTGATATGTCCCGAATGTGGCGGGAGCTCCCACCCGGAGGAAACACACACAGTCATGGGAAAAATGTTCAAGCTCCTTACAGATAGTGGCGGAATTGAACCTGTGTCCCTACAGCTGTAATTGCATTATACTAACCACTACAAAGGAAGATACAAGCAAATTCAATCAGAGAGATTAAAAGTAACTAACTCAACACAAGACAGAAACTCACCTCAGGGCTATTTGGGGAAGAGTCAAGCATGGTTTTAAAGAATCAAAAAAATCTGCAGATGATAGATGCTATTAGGGTGTATTCTGGAGTTAGGGTATAAAGCAAAATATTAATTTCAGCAGCAACCAATCTTTACATTCAAATATGGATTGCAGATTGGATTTAAAACTCAGCTCAGAACAATAAGACCTCAGATGCCTGCACATGTAAGAATACAGCCTAGAGTCAGTGGTGACTAACATTTATTTTGGGTGTCTGGAGTGTGGGTGCAAAGCAGGAGGTGTGTGAAAATCATATGTAATTCAAAGGAAGCATTGTAGATACATTGTAACTATAGAATTGTCCTGTTGTTACCTTTGTCCTTTAGCATATAAAAATGCTGTGTAATATTGGGACGGGAGGCCTCTTCCTCCAAGAGTTTCTCTTTACAACCAAGATGGCGGCTCAACACAGCTTTCAGCGGCCACTCCGGAGCTGATTATCTGTTATTTGTGAAGCACAATCATAATCAGTTGAAAACAGACGTGGGAGCATGGAGAAACATCTGGAAATCTCCAGGAAGACCTTCTTCATTGCTGCTGCTGCTGTGAGGTATGGGTCTCTGCTGGGAAGAATCTCAGTCCTCGGGGTTGCGTTGCTGATGGCCGTTGGTGGGGGTGTCTTAATACGCTCAGAGAGGATGGTGCTCGGTGAAGCTGTGCCGGAGGGGATGGTCAGACACTTAGAGGTTCGACAGACTTGGAGTCCGCTGTGGTCAGAGCGCTTTCACTGTGTGCTGCATCTGCAAGGCTGAGTCCGGCGGCGCCGTGGAAGTCCAAAGCGGGGGTACTCCTTTCTGCCGCCTGCGTGGGATGGCGAGTCTATCAGGACCCTGAGGACTTGTGGAAACTGTGTGGTGATTTCTTTAGAACTTACAGTCTTTTAATATCTTTGGACTATTTTACTGTGCCCATGGTCTGTTTTTTTAAATCAATTATGCTATTGTTTGCACGGTTGTAACTATGTGGTTTTGTGCAGGTCTTGTAGCTTTAGTTTTTGGTCTTGTTTTGTCTGGTGGGATTGGAGCTCCTTTTCGGGGAATGCACTAAGATGGTAGCGCGATATTAATACGCAGCAGCCTCTCCGGACTCTGGATTGGGGATTGCCAAATGTTATGTGGATTTTCTGGTGTAGTCTGTTTTGTCATGTGCTTTTGTGATATCGTTCTGGAGGAATGTTGTCTCATTTTTTAACTGTATTGCATTTGTGGTTTCTAAATGACAATAAACTGAATCTGAATCTGAAATTATGCCTGCTGCTCATTTCTGCTGAATAAAACACTTCTATATCCACTGGCTTCAGCATCTCTCTGGTGACTGTTTATATCTCAACAGATCTCTGATATAAAAACAAAAAAATGCTTTATAGACTTAATTGATCAGCAATGAAGAGACTTGGACCTGAAATGTTGATCAATATTCTCTTTCTGCAGATGCTGCCTGACCTGTTCTTTCTGCACTTGCTGTTATTATTTCAGGAATGAATGCAACTAACTGGATTGCTCTTCCAGAAAGTTGGCGGAGTCTCAATCTGTCTTGTGAAGATGCAAGACGCTGATTCTAACCAGTAGGACCTTTAATGTGGTAAAAACCTACCAGTGTACTTCACAGAAGGATTATAAAACTGAATGTGATAGCAAAACCACTAATCGATGATTTTACTTGGTTTTAAGGATTGCCATAAAAGAATGTGAAAGAGGTTTAACAAGGAAATCCAGAGCCTAAAGGCTGCACAAATAAAGGCACAATTGTTATTGTTAGAGTGATAGAAAATAGAGTGTGCAGTTGGTAGAGCTGCCTTCTCACAGCTCCAGCAGACGGACTTCAATCCTGATCTCTGGTGCTGTTTGTTTGGAGTTTTCATGTTATCCCTGTGATCATATGAGTTTCCTCCAAAAGCTCAAAAAGTTCAAAGTTCAAAGTAAATTTATTATCAAAGTACATATATGTCACCATATATAGCCCTGAGATTCATTTTCACATGGGCATTCACAGTAAATACAAGGAACACAAAAGAAAGATCACACCCTATAGGATGGACAAAGAACCAATGTCCAAAAAAAAAGCAAACTGGTCAAATACGAAAAGAAAGAAAAAGAAAAAATAATATTGATGATAATAATAACTAAATAAGCAATAGGTATTGAGAACATGAGATGAAGAGTCCTTGAAAGAGAACCCGTAGGTGGTGGGAACAGTGCAATGACTGGGCAATTGAAGTTATCCCCTCTGGTTAAGAGCCTGTGGTGGTTCAGTCCAAAGTCTGTGGTCCAGTCCGCGGACTCTGGGTTTTCTGACGGTCCCTTGCTGCGGTTGGACTTAACTAGAAACACCTGAGGCTCATATTGGAACTGGGAATATAAGAGGCCCTGGTTTTGAGTGTGGTTGGGGGTTGTCTTGTCAAGAGACTCATGGCTGGTGGAAGGCTGGAACAGACTTGCCATTCCTGGGGCTGTGTTGGAGAACCATGGCTTCTGGGAGGGAGCCTTGCTGGTAGTAGTCAGAGTGGTCATTGCGGTATGGATTCAGCTGTTTCCCGGGCCAGCTGGGTGGCTGTCAGCCACTCTGAACTAGGTAGGAATCTGGTTGCTTCTGTAGCCAGTCAAGGCTGCTGGCTGTAATGGCTACTCAGCTACCCTGCTGCAGAGGTGGAACTGTCTGTTGTTCCTTGATGTTTGTCTTTTCCTGTCCTTGCCCTGTGGAGTAAGTCTGGCCATTCTGCTGTTGCCCTGTGGGGGGGGGGGGATCTGTCTTGTCTTGT
This sequence comes from Hypanus sabinus, assembly GCF_030144855.1. NCBI lineage: Eukaryota > Metazoa > Chordata > Chondrichthyes > Myliobatiformes > Dasyatidae > Hypanus > Hypanus sabinus. The sequence goes on along the minus strand of NC_082724.1, from coordinate 68,017,691 downwards.
CCTTGTCTCTGTCGAGTAAGTCAGGCTGTTTTGTTGTTTCCCTGTGGATGGTCCTGCCCCACCTTGGTGTGGTGTTATAGATGAGTCCTGGCTTGTTGGTGGTTAAGTCCCAGCTCCATGTCTGTGTACTGTCCAGTCTCATGTCAGTGCCTTGTTAAAGATGAGTCCTGGCTTGTTGGTGGTTAAGCCCTGGCTCTGTTTGTGTACTGTCCTGTTTCATGTCAGTGTCCTGTTAAAGATGAGTCCCGGCTTGTCGAAGGATAAGTCCCGGCTCCATGTTGATGTACAGTTCCTAGTCTGCTCTTAGCTTCAGCCTCTGAGTTCCCTAACCTCCAAGCCTGCAACCCCTGGCCTCGAGCCTTGACCCAAGCCTCAAGCCTTGTCCTATACTCGCCTGGGTTTGGGGATCTGAGCCTGAGGCAAGACCTAGGTTCTAGGTCCTCGTCCAGTCTTGGTCTTGGAGTCCACCCCAGGCTCCTTGTTCCCAGTCCCTTGTCCTGGTCCTGCTTCTCCTGCCTAGACTGCATCCCATCCTGTCCTTGGGTTCTGTCTTGTTTTGTTTCTGGGACTCCAGTGTCTGTGTCCTGCAGTTGGGTCCTGATTCAACACCTGACTTATGACAGAGACTAATGGTTGAGGGGTAATAAGTGTTCTTGAACCTGGTGGAGTGAGTCCTGAGGCTCTTGTACTGTGCTGATGGAAGCAGTGAGAAGAGAGCATAGCCTGGGTGCTGGGGAAAGTGAGTTTCCTCACATGTGCCAATGATATTATAGGTTGAATTGACCAGCAGTATTGATGGGAATGTTGCGAGGCACATAACGGGCAACATGATAGCGTATCAGTTAGCACATTGCTTTGCAGCATAAGCCAGAGATCACTGATCAGGGTTCAATTCCCATCACTGCCTGCAGTGAGTTTGTACTTTCTTCTTGTGACCACATGGATTGCTTCTGGGTGCTCCAGTTTACAGCTAGGCTTAGTCAGTTAAAGGCATCTGCGTTGGTGCCAGAGCCTGGGGACCCCTCTGGGCTGCACACAACACAATCTTGACTGATTTCTTTTCATATGTTTCAATGGATGTTTCGATATACATGTGACAAATGAAGTTTATCTCTTTGTCTCTTTCTCTTAAAGATTGGATAGTTGAGAAAGCTTATAAGGGATTAGTACTGCTCCATGAGCTGGCATGGATGCATGGGAGAAATGGTCTCCTTCTACATACTGCATGGAAACAAACCCTTCGGTCCATTTCAAATGTGTCACCCAGTCAGCCGGTCCTTTCAGCATATGTTTGACCCATAGCCCTTTAAACCTCAACTATCCATAAAAGTACTTGTCTTCAGGTGGCATTGAACTACCAGCCCTTCAGTTAAAGCCATTGTGCAACAGAGTTTTATCAATGTAGGTCAGTCTTGGTCAATATATCATTCTAAGGAATCTTCCTTCATCCCTTCATTCTCTATTGCAGCACAGTGTGTACACAGGATTACTAGTGGAGGGTTGTTTTCTTTTATTGGGAGCCTGTGACCAGTGATGTACTATAGGGATTGATACTGGGACCCTTACTTTTTGTTATATACGTGAATGATTTGGATATGAATACAAGAGGTAGCATTAGTAAATTCAGTGACCTACATGGTAGTGAGGAGGCTAGTCTTAGATTACAGAACACAGCCACCATGGTAATGTAAATGTTAGTGCAAAGCTATTATAGTTTGGGGCATCAGGAGTTCAATTCCAATATCCCCTTGGAATCTGTAGGGATTTCTCTTCCTCCCACAGTCCAAAGATGTACTAATTGGTAGGTTAATTGATCATTGTAAATTGTCCTGTGATTAGACTCTGGTTAAAATGGTGGTTGTCAGGATGGTGTGGCTCAAAAGGCCAGTAGGACCTAATCTGTGCTGTAACTGAGCACTGATCTTAACCCAATTGAACATTTCTGGCAAGACCTCAAGATTGCTGTCCACTGCTGTTCCCCAACTGGCCTGGCACAGCTTGAGCAATCTTGCAAGGCAGAAAGGGAAATCATTCTACATCATATTGTGTAAAGCCAATAGAGACATTGAAAATGACTGCTAGCTATAATAGTTGTGAGAGGTGCTTCAACTAAGTATTGAGCAAAGGTGGATGATTACTTTTGAACAGCTGACATTTTAGTTTTTGGATTTTCTTTGTTTTCCGGGCTCTACAGTACTGCGAAAAAAGGAGCATGCGATTCACAATTACCCTCTCAGTTAAATTGATCAAAATCCCTGGTTGTGGTACTCAATCATGTGAACAATGGGATGGGGCTTAATACTTTTTCAAGGCACTGTACTTTTCATTGTGTTTTTTTAGTATTATTATAGTGCTCTTCATCTTTCATGTTTTTTTTTGTGCTGCATCGGATCCTGAGTAACAATTATTTAATTTTCCTTACACCAATGTACAGGAAATTACATTAAACAAACTTGAACCTTGAGCAAACATAGGAAAATATCAAGAATTTCATTTTTGGTTACTCTCAGTGATATATTTTACATGCCTGTTTAAAGGTACTGAGCTGTTGAAGTGACCAATATTAAATAAGTTATGGCTCATTAAGGTTGTTATAGCCAGTGTTGGTAATGGGGACAAGCACCACTACTATTAAATGTTCCCAATGACATATAACTCAAATAACCTTCACATATGATTTAGATACCATTTCTACAGACAGGAGAAGGGGCAAAGGTAGGATACTGGTGCCTTAAAAACAGTCACCTCAGGCAGGAGGGGCTCATGGTCAGCAACTCACCTAGGAGAAGGAAAACTCTGATCTCAAATCTTCACTGCCTTTTGCTATACCTAATCATGGGGAAGGCTTCAGAAGTAAACCCCGAGGGAAAAATCCAGAGCTAGAGTCCTCAAGGCAGTCATGCATTGAGGTCAATGTTGATTGGCAACTCCAGGAAGACTGCTGGTACCAAACTATATTGGTCTCTGCCGTTCTTTTGGGTTCATCAGATGCATGGAGAGGGCAGCTTGCTACATGGGCAATAGTTTGCTCTCTATATCGTACTGCTCAGGCTTCAATATCAAGACAGCCAAGACACAATATTCATGGTCAACTCTGACTGACAAAGGCCTCAGGCCTTTGATACATTTTCAGGTCAAAATGGATGTGTGTAATTCTTCATGATTGACACTTAAATGATTGCTAGGGAAAGGAAAGGAGGGGGAGCACACCTTGGTACAAGGGTTCTCAACATTTTTTATGCCATGGATTGAGAGGTCCATGGACCCCAAGTTGGGAACCCTTGCTTGAGACTATTTACTGGGCCTCCCTCCATAAGGATTGAAACATTTTCAATTTATGGCTGCATATCTTGAAAAAATGTCAAAAATTTCACCAGGGAGCACATCTGGGACATAGACTTTTCCAATCCTTGTGTAAGCTTGCAGCCATCTGGACCAGCTTCTGCACTGAACTGGCTCCAAGGTCATGGAACTATGTTTGAGGACTCTGAAGTCGATGTTTTGTGCATCATTTGTTTACTTTTTTTTACATAATTTGTTCTTTTTTCGGACATTGTGTGTTTGACTGGCTCTGTTGTGTGGGAGTTTTTTTCATGGAAATGCAAATTAAATCTCCAGACATGGCATTATCTTGATGTAGTTCCATGAAATACAAAAATGAGGGGAAACAGAAAGCAGAATATAGTATTTCAGCTATAGAGGAGGTGCTGTGCAGGCAGACAAGTAAAGTGCAAGGGTCATAATGCAATAGATTGAGAGATCAAGAATTCATCTTTATTGTGTAAGAGATTCATTCAAGGGACTTACAACAGAAGGATACAATCTGTCCTTGAGTAAGGTGGTATTCAAAGGTACATTTAATTGGTGTCTCCATTTCATAACGAGAGTGGAGACATAACAAATAATTTGTTGATTTACAATGTTAAAAGTCCATTGCATCGCTTTTTCTGAGCTCTGTCCCCAAAGATCTTGGGTTTCTGGGCACACAGACAGAGATTTTCTGTCTCCCACGACACACCAATTTCCTGCCAGGACACCGAACTTTGGTCCGCCCATCTCCAGAGCCACAAGATTCTGAAACTCTGAAGGCGAGCTAATCTCTTAGGCCGCACCCTTGGTGTATCGAATAACTTCCAGTCGTGAAGCCCCAAGAGTGGGTCCCATTCCTGGTAAAGAACCAAAGTCAGCATCTAACTCAAGGTCAGTCTTCAAAAGAACCCTGAAAGGGAAAAATAGAGATATTAAAGATGGAAATAGAGCTGTTTCCAAAGATGCAAGCAAAGCAGTCACCGTTAGGCGCCATTGTCTCCTCCTAAGCTCCTCTTATTGGGTGCCACGGTAGCGTAGCAGTTTGCATGGCTCTGGGCATGGGATTCAGACATCAATTCTAATGTCATCTATAAGGAGTCTATATGTCTTCCCCATGGAATACAAGGGTTTTCTCTGGGCGTTCTGGCCTCCTCCCACAGTCCAGTTGGAAGTTTAATTGGTCATTGTAAATTGTCTCGTGATTAGGCTGGATTTAAATAGGCAGTTGCTGGGCAGTGCAGTTCGAAGGGCTGGAAGGGCCAGTTCTGTGCTGTATCTCTAAATACATAAAAATAAATGTGTTCTCAAGCATTTGTTTCTTCTGCACAATGGGAGGGACAGAAAAGAGAATGATCTGGGTGGTAGCATGTTGGCTATGAACAAGTTAAGATATGGAAGAAAACATCTAACTGCAATGAGTCATAGGCCGATGGGATGGTACTATACTGCACTGTTCTACATTCTAGGTCTGTTGGGTGCTTTCCTGAGAAGTATACTTGCATGTCTGGAATTTAAAGGGTTTAAAACAAGTTATAGTAGTGATAATGTGATGGTATTGGATTCACTATTTGCAAAGCCCTAAGGTCAAAAGGAGATTTTAAACTCTATCAGATATAGGTATCTATGAGTATCCTCAGTAAAGAGACATTATAGTGTATCAAACTACACATTAAAGACTAGCTTACTTCCCTGTCTGGTCTCTGCAGCAAGGTTTAGCTTCCAATACTCACTAAACGGGTTCTGAGACCCCTTCCCAATCATACTTTCACCTAACAAAGTACAAACGTTGTAGTTTAAACACAGTTTATTTTATATTTGATGATATGTGTTTAAAGTTAGACAATTATTTCTTAACACACATTTAAAACTCATGAAGGATATCTGATTTATAACATATTTCTGAATTCCAAAAGGTTTATAGACAATAAAGGAGCTTCAAATGTAAGTACAATATTTATGACCGAAAGAACATACCAACCATTTGCTAATGAACGAGTCATTAAATCAAAGGTTGAATTCTGCTCTTTCTATCACCTTTTCTTACCTCTATTTATTTATGTATTTATTTAGCAATACAATGTGGAACAGGCCATCCAGCCCTTCAAGCTGCACCACCCAGCAACTCCCCAATTTAACCCTAGCCTAGTCCTAGGACGATTTACAATGACCTACCTTTGGGCTGGGGAACCTGGAGAAAACTCATACGTTCCAAGGGGAGGATGTCCAAGCTGCTTACAGAGGATGTCAGAATTGAACTAAGAAATCCAACATCCTAAGCTGTAATATTGTTGCACTAACAGTTATGCTACCATGGTGTCCAATTCTCCCAAGAATCACCAATACTTTCTGACAATGAAACTGTTTTGCTATTAGTTGACATTATCTAAATGTGATCTTGTTCAGATACCTCTGCTGGGATAAAGTAATTCACACAGATGGTCTAAAAGCTTCTTGGACAGAGATCACAGATACCCGGAGGGGTGACTCGGGGTACACAAATATCTTACTAGACTGATTCATTGATTAGCGACCATGTTTGATGTGCTGAGTGATAAAATCAATCTAATCCTTGAACTTGGTCACAACTGGTGCAAATTATGTAACAGCATTGCCCAGTTTGATGCATTGTCTTGTGTTAATTAAGCATGGGCCAACAAGACTTCATTATTTACTCCTTTACAACAAGAAGCTGAGCAAAGAATATTGGTTAGAAGTTTAACTTTGTCACAAACTCCAACCTTTTGGAAAGCTAAGGTTGACTATAAATCTCTTGGGCCCTGGAAACCTCCATCAAAGTATCACGGAGATTTGCAAGACAAAATGGTGTTACCATAACATCAGAGCCATGCATTGCATAAATTGGATGGTTGGAGATTGTAGGTTTCTCTTGTAACATGTATAATTAGTCATTTTGATCATTAAGACTAGATGAGCAAATTGAGTAAAGGCAGAAAACACTATGATTCACTGAAGGCTTTCACCTATCCTAATTTACTGTGTTGTAAACCTCAGTGACGTGGACTCAGAATCAGAATCAGGTTTAAAATCACTGGGTTATGTTGTGAAATTTGCTGTTCTGCAGCATCAGTATATTGCAATATATAAAAATAAAAACTATAAGTTACTATAAATTGAGGCAGTGCCTTTTGAAGATGTCCTTAATGCTGGGGAGGCTCGTACCCGACTTTCAGAAGCTTTTACTGATTCTGTGCAGTGGCCCCTTCATAGCAGAATAGTCTCCACATGTATCTATAGAAACATGTGAGAGATTTTATAAGCCAAGTTAAAAATGAAAATGTTTTCACATTCAGTTATCTAATGAATCAAGATACAGTACCTTTGTCATGTGTCTACTAAATCCCTGCAGAACATCTCGCAAGAAAATTGTCCTATGACAATTGTCCCAGGAGTGTAAGCCCTCAGTGAGATAACTCTCTCCCTATTGATTAATTTTCTTGTAAACAGGATCCAAATGTCAACACAGAAGCTTAATCCCCTGTTTAATCTTTGTTGCTCTCGTGCCCACTATTTTTCTGGGATGGATTCCAGAAACCAGACTTGCAAAAATCCTGTCAATTCCCATCACCTTTGGTAAGTTAATATGTCTCATTAACACCAGCAGTGTAACTACAGAATCCCCCTATGGTCCAATAAAACATTCCCACCTTGAATCAGGATCGCTAGCGCATTTCCATATTTATTACAGTCAAGGGAACTGATGTGTGTAGTCAGCAGATATTTCAACTACAATATCTTGGAAAAGAATCAATCCCCAGCAGTCAATCCTTCAAGAGAAATTCAGAGCAAAACAAAGAACGTATTGGAATCTACCTCACTTTCCATCAGTTATCATTCAAGTGTATTTGATCTGACATGCCACACTGGTGAATAATCCTGGCCCAATGTTATTAATTCTCCATCTCATTTCACCTATTACTCTTGTCTGAAGTTTGTTATGCTAAACTACTCGAATGTAATAACACTTTTTAATTACATTGCGATTATAAATAACTGATCAATTTGGGTGCAAAAGTAGATTTGTGTGCCATTGGCTTGATTGAGTGACCATGTTATTGTGATTGATTGAAGCTAAAAATTAATTTTATTTCTCTCATGTACATCCAAACATGCATATGATGGATGAGATAGTGGATGAGATGCAGGGGAATCTGGAACTGGCGATGTTCTGTTTGCTTCCAAGCTTACAGAGATTCCCAACCTGGGGTCTATGAACCCCTCAGTTAATGGTAGGAGATATTTGATATCCTATTTTACTAAGATGATTTAATCTCATAATTTTCTTACTGTCTTATTTTTGCATTCATTAGGGCACACTGAAAGAAGGAAATAAAGGACAATACTATATGCATTTGGGTGGCAGGGTGGAGATACGTCCTTATTAAGGGAGGTGAAAAGTGCTTCTTACCTCCTGCTAGCCTGCAGGTCACCCTTGGGCAAAGTTTAGCACCTTCTTATCCATGACCACCTGCCCCAGACCAGGGTCATGTGAAACCATGGAAGCAGATGGTGGATGGTTGTGTGCATCTGAAGAGTATAGATAATAGCTGGGGACTCCTGTCTTGTAAAGACATTGCCCAGAAGAAGGCAATGGCAAACCACTTCTGTAGAAATACTTGCCAGGAATAATCCTGGTTATGGATAGACTATGATCACCCAGTCATATGTAGCACATAATGATGGTGATGATGAATATACACATGTAGTATCTTGTAGGAAAAGCTGAGCAATATCTCGCAACCTTGTCTAATTATTAATCAAGATCTGTGGAAAGGGAAGGAGCCAATGCCTTAGGGGTTCTAATAAAGGGTCTTTGACCTGAAGCATTAACACATGAGATTTTGCAGATTCTGGAAATCCAGAGCAAAACAGACACAAAATGCTGGAGGAACTCGGTAGGTCAGGAGGCATCTATGGAGGGGAATAAACAGCCGACATTTCATGCTAAGACAGAGTCCTGATAAAGGGTCTCGGTAGATCTAAAGAATAATAATCACGTAACAACTTCGATTAAAATACCACTGAAATGGAAAAACTCTAAATCTATTTTAGAATCTGAAGGAAATAATTGCTTGTTAGCTTTTGACTTTAATTTTGTTCTTCCCGTTCATCTAAGCCACCTGATAAATGCACCATTTCACTAAGCAGGGAGGTAGACAGCTGTATTTTCTGAATGGCATCCTTTTCACCTCTGAGGCAACCATTAACACAAACTACTCCTCCCTCATCGGTGCACTTCTGACATGCACCAGACCTCATATTCCCCCTTCCTCTCGAGTCCTGAAGAACAGTCTTGGCTCAAAAAGTCAGATGTTTATTCTTTTCCATAAATGCTGCGTGATCTGCTTGAATTCTTCCAGCATTTTGTGTGTTACTCATTATTGGGCAGTTCTTGGTTGGCTTCAGTAGGATGCCAGCATTAGACATTCCGCTCACACAGCTAACGGTATGAGCTGATGTTTTTAAAAAGTTTGTGCTTGGCGAGTTACGTGGGTGAGTAGACCTATTTTTCCTTGTTTCATTCCTGTATAATTAGGTAGCATGTCTGCAGGGTTAGTGCTTTGTTCAGGGTGTCAGATGTGGGAATCCTGGGAGACCTCCAGCCTCCCTGATGGCCACATGTGCTCCAGGTGCACCGAGATGCAGCTCCTCAGAGACCGTGTTAGGGACCTGGAGCTGCAGCTTGATGACCTACTGCTTACTAGGGAAAGTGAAGAGGTGATAGACCGGAGCTACAGGGAGGTAGTCATCCCTAGGCTACAGGGTTCAGAAAACTGGGTGACTGTCAGGAGAGGGAAGGAAAATGCCTGGATAGTGGAGAGCACCTCTGTGGCTGCCCCCCTCAGCAACAAGTATATCGTTTTGGATGCTGTTGAGGGAGATGACCTGACAGGGAACAGCCACAGTGACCGGGTCTCAGGCACTGAGCCTAGCACTGTTGTGCAGGAGGGAAGGAGGGAGAAGAGGAATGCGGTAGTCGTTGGGGATTCCATAGTGAGGGGAACAGACAGGAGATTCTGTGAGCCTGATAGAGATACCCGCATGGTGTGCTGCCTCCCAGGTGACGGTACGGAATGTTTCGGATCGGGTCCAGAATATTCTGAAGGGAGAGGGCGAGCAGCCAGCTGTCTTGGTACATGTTGGTACCAATGACATAGAGAGGAAAAGGGAGGAGGTCCTGAAGAGAGATTTCCGGGAGTTAGGAAGGAAGCTGAGAAGCAGGACCTCCAAGGTAGTAATCTCAGGATTGCTACCTGTGCCACGTGCTAGCGAAGGCAAGAATAGTAGGATCAGGCAGATGAATGCGTGACTGAGAGTCTGATGCAGGGGGCAGGTCTTCAGATTCTTAGATCATTGGGATCTCTTCTGGGGGAAATATGACCAGTTCAAAAATTACAGGTTACACCTGAACCCAAAGGGGACCAATATCCCGGTGGGAAGGTTTAATAGAGCTGTGGGGAGAGTTTAAACTAATTTGGCAGGGGATGGGAACCGGAATGATAGAGTGGAGGAGGGGGAAAACAGAAAAAAAATCTAAGATAGTGAGCAGTAAAAATGTCAGGAAGGACAGGCAGGTGATGGGGCAAATTTGCAGCCATTGGGATGAGTTGCAATGCAATAAAGTTGCAGTGCAATCAAAGGAAAATGTTCCAAATACTGGACTTAAGCTGTTATACTTAAATGCATGCAGCATAAGGTATAAGGTGGATGATTTTGTTGTACAGCTACAGATTGGCGGGTATGATATTGTGGCCATCACTGAGATGTGGCTAAAGGATGCATGTCTCTGGGAGCTGAACGTCCAAGGATACACGGTGTATCAGAAGGATAGGCAGGTAGGCAGAGGGGTGGCGTGGCTTTATTGGTAAGAAATTATATTAAATCATTAGAAGGAGGTGACAGGATTGGAAGGTGTAGAATCTTTATGGGTTGAGCTAAGAAATCGCAGGGGTAAAAGGACCCTGATGGCAATTATATTCAGGCCTCCAAACAGCTGCAGTGATGTGGACTACAAATTACAACAGGAAATAGAAAAGGCTTGCCAGAAGGGCAGTGTTATGATAATTGTAGGGGATTTTAACATGTGAGTCGATTGGGAAAATCAGGTCGGCACTGGATCTCAAGAGAGAGAATTTGTAGAATGTCTACGAGATGGCTTTTTAGGACAGCTTGTTGTTGAGCCCACTAGGGGATCGGCTGTACTGGATTGGGTATTGTGTAATGAACCATAGGTGACTAGAGAGATAGAAGTGAAGGAACCCTTAGGAGGCAGTGATCACAACGTAATTGAATTCACTGTGAAATTTGAGAAAGAGTAGTCGAAATCCGATGAGTCGGAATTTCAGTGGAGTAAAGGAAATTACAGTGGCATGAGAGAGGAACTGGCCAAGGTTGACTGGAAAGGCTCATTAGCGGGAAGGATAGCAGAGCAGCAGTGGCTGGAGTTTATGCTGAGGCTCTATAAGGCACTGGTAAGATGGAGTACAGTGTGCAGTTTTGGGCTCCTTATTTAAGAAAGGATGACATTGGAGAGGGTTCAGAGAAGATTCACTAGAATGATTCTGAGAACATATGAAGAACGTTTGACCGCTCTTGGACTGTACTCCTTGGAATTTAGAAGAATGAGGGGGGACCTCATAGAAACATTTCGAATGCGGAAAGGCATGGACAGAGTGGATGTGGCAAAGTTGTTTCCTATGGTGGGGGAGTCTACTATGACAGGGCATTACTTAAGGATTGAGGGGTACCCATTCAGAACAGAGATGCAAAGAAATTTTTTAGCCAGAGGGTGGTGAATCTCTGGAATTTGTTTCCACATGTGGCAGTGGAGATCAAGGCAGAGATTGATGGGTATCTGTGTATCCAGGGCATCAAAGGTTATGGTGAGAAGGCGGAGGAGTGGGACTAAATGGGAGAATGGATCAGCTCATGATAAAATGGTGGACCAGACTTGATGGGCCAAATGGCTGACTTCTGCTCCTTTGTCTTACGGTCTTATGCAAATGCTGTCCATGGTACAGCTGTAAAAATTAGCAAGTGTCTTGGGTGACATAGCAAATCTCCTCAAACTCCTATTAAATATAACCATTGTCCTGCTTCTATGCTTCCTCTTTGATGGCAGTGATGAGAGGAGGACATGTCCTGCATGGTGGAGGTTTTTATAACATCACCCTCAAATGAATTGTTATTTGGCAAAAAGACCATCACCAACATTCTTATTTTAATGGGTCCAATGTTATATCAATTATTGCTCCACTATTGGGAAGGGATCTACATTTTAAATTTTTGATGTAACCTATTCAGTAACATACCCGGAAGATATTTTATACCCAGTATGAAACCCTTACAGTAATATGTGCAGGGAACAGTTAGATCTTAAAAAAACTGAGGAATATGGTATGTTTAGTGTACTCAATAAACCTGATTTTCTGAAAGCCATGTAAACAATATAGGAGACACATGTTTCTTGGAATCACCCGTGGGTGCTGGAATTTTAATATTATGATTCCAGTATGTAGCAAGACAAATGTACACATGGTTGACAGATAACTAGACAGTTTGCAAAGTTCAGTAAGAGCTGGATCTCAGAAATAGTATCCTTAAAGATGTCATTAAGCTGGACAGAATACAGAAAAGATCTGAGGATGTTGTCAGGTCTCAAGAGACTGAGATACAATGAGAGGTTGACAAGCTAGGACATTATTCTTGGGAGCACAGGAAACTGAGTGGGTAACCTTATAGAGATATAAAATGACAAGGGGCACAGATTGGTGGAATGCATACAGACTTTTTCCAAGGATTTAAGAACTAGAGGGTGATGAAGTATTTGGAGTATTGTATACAGTTCTATACACCTACCTACAGGAAAGATAGCCACAAGATTGAGAGAGTGCACAGAAAATTTAGAAGGATGTTGCTAGGACTGGAGAACCTGATTTACAGGGAAAGGCTGAAGAGATTAGGACTTTATTCCATGAAGTGTAGGTGTCAGGACAAATCAAATAACATTCGGACTCATATTGATATTGTTGTGGAATTCAAAACAACACTGGGACCTAGCTATTCAAATGTCTTTTATTTCCATTGCTACATGAGAATCTTCTCTCAGGCAACTCTGAATTGCACAGTCCATAATGCTCCCTTTTAAGACAGCTACAGACTGTCATTAAGGTTTCCTGATAAGGTAAACAGATGTAACAATCCAAGCATTTGTGAGACTGAATAAAAGTAGATTCTCACAAGCCCTGCAGCTGGGGGAGGGTGGTTAGCAATTAGCTCAGTGTCTTGCTGGTATGTTTTAATAATACTTGGTTTCCCACACTCCCTTTTATCTTATCAACATTTTTTGTTCCTTTCTAGAACATGCAGCAGTCACGCATTTTCATTAACCCTCAATTCTCTCACAGTCCCCTCCTTTTCAATCACCTGGATCAATTTCTCCTTCCTGAAGGGGTGGCTGATAAGAGGCGGGCCGAGGTCACATAGCAAGGCAAGCTTCCTCACATTTGGGGTCATACGTCTTATTTTCTATCCAGGGAACTTTGGAAACACGCATGCCCTGGGTGGTTTGCAAAGCAGGAAGCAAGGGAAAGTCCTACACATTGCAGTGGCTATACTACCAGGATTATTAGAAGTAGAATTAACCCATAGTGTGTTGTCATGGCCCTCCACCTCTCCAAAAGTCCTCTGAAATTTAGAGTCTAAAGTGCCACCATCTGGCTTTGGGGTTGTAATTGTGAAATTCCTTTCCCTTTTTCCAGATTTGTTCTGCACTTTTCTGTATACAGTCCACTAAATGAGTAATATTTTCAGATTCATTGGGGATGTAGGTTCGGCACACTTGACCTATAAGGATGCACTCTTTGCACCCCCTCCCCCAATTAATGTAAAATGAAAGGCCATCCTGCTCTTCAGGGTGACTTTTTGTATCGTTACTATCCCAGCCGTAAGTTCCCCAATTTCCCCCAAGGCCGAAGTGATATCAGCTATTCTCCCTCAGGCGGTGGCTAATTTTATAACTTCTGAGGCTCTCTGCCCTGTTCCATAAGGGGGAAGCATAATCATCCAAAATCATTCAGCCTATGAGATAGCCCTCTTCCTCTTTTCTCATCTGTTGGGTGATTTCATTCATTGAGGTGGTCCTCGTCCTTGAGGGAGGGGCTAGATATAAATAAGGTACCACATACCCAATATAGCAGCACTCCCCCCCCCATCAATTTCCATGGAGCCAAGGGTATGCCCAATCACCACATACCCAAGAAGTCCCATTCAGAGTCCATGGGACCCTATGGAAGTATTGGACCCATCAACCCAATAGGTGCTCTGCTGAGCACATTTACTTCAGACCACAAAACTGCTTCCACTTCCCTTACATCAACAATGGCCAACCTTCTACGGGATCACATGTAACACTGGGGGTGCAGTATTAGTCAAATTATAGTGGGGAAACTGGGTCCTCGTACATTAAGTGGGGACACTGAAGGTTGATAGAATGCCCCAACCCCTGATGTATTCCTGTTTTTCCCCAAAGAACCAGGATCCAAAATACCCTTTTATAAGGGGTCGATAGTCTTTGTCTTGTTTTGATCAAATGGGTTGGGTACAAATGGTATTATAGAACTGAGTGGGTGGGTATGGCCATGCAGATCTAGCAAATTGGTATGTTCTTGCAACGTGTATATTCATAGGTCATACGCATAAAAGTAACAAGTAGTATGTGTGCTGCGTTTCCCTGTTCCTCCTGCACCACCACCCCCACAACATCCCTATCAATGCTGTCAGTATCAGCAGGAGGATCCTCATTCTGGCTGGAAGCAGATGGGTATTTTGGCTTGCATTGGATGCCATGGATCCAGTTGGGTCTTCCTTAAGTTTGAGTGCTATACTGATGACCAGCAGTGTTTGGATCAGCCCCTTTCACCTAAGAGGAGGAGTATCCCTTCTCATCATCCTTACATACACCATACATCCTGGCTTAAAAAGATGGCTGTTTCCCTCTCCTAGTTGAGGCAGGGTTGCTTCTACTTGTTATTGGTTCTTCCTGACTGCCTCTCCAAGGGCCTTTGCCATTTCTTACCAGCTGCCAAAGTGCAGGTTCAGGTTAAGGCGAACAATTCAGGTGCCTGTGCCGATGTTCCTGGGGGAAGGGATGCAGTCTCTAGTGTCTTGAAGGGCATTACTACCACATATCCTGCCAGAATGCAGTGGCTGTTAGGCTTACAAGAGGACCCATTGGTAAAAAGTATCAGGTCAAGGTTGTTTAACGGGATGGAATGGAGGTCTGGTCAGGGTGATGTTAGTGTCTCAACTACCTCCCAACAATTGTGGGCATAGTTGGTTCAGGACAGGGCACCACGGTAGAAGAGTTAAGTCCCGGGCATGCTTAAATGTGAGATGCTGAGGAGCATGACCTCGTAGCCCATCTAGCGGGCTATGGTGAAATGTTGGGTTGCCACCAAATTGAATAGTAGCAGGACCACTTGAGATGTTAAGACCATCCAGGAGTTGTCAAGGATTAGCAGAGTTGCCTTCTCAACCATCATCGCCATGTGGCCACTGCTCGAAGGCATCAGGGCATTCCACAGACTACAGGGGGTAGGAGATTTGAGTAGTAGGCAATGGGTCCTTGAAGTCCTCCACATTCCTGCGTGAGGACAGATTAGTGAAAACTGCTTTTTTGTTCACATCAAGCTGAAAAGGCTTGGTGTAGTCTGGCAAACCAAAAGCAGCAGCCTACAGCAAGGCTTGGTGTAGTGTGGCAAAAGCCACTGAATGTTGAATGGCCCCTTCTGAGCCATTGCCTCTTGGCAGATTGCGTCAAGGGCTCTATACTCCAGGACCCTCTGAGGACAGTAGATAGTCTGCCCAGGAAGGGCATTAGCAGCTTCTTTGTCGAGGGCTGGGGTTCCAGGGCGCTAGCAGCTGTGCACTCCGGCCCAGATCTTCTGAGGACTCCCTGGAATACATAACCATTGATTGGCAGTACTGAAACTTAGATTGAGAAGCTCAGTGCTACCTTGCAGCTAGGCAATTCAGAAGAACGATTGAGTCCTGTCTGCAAACATGAAGACTCGTGGAAGCCAGTAACACATTCAGTAGCCACACCTTATCATTAATCATCTAAATTCCCTTACAGTAGGAGAATGAGAGGGGATTTGATAGAGGCATACAATATTATGTGGAGTATAGATAGGGTAGATGTAAGGAGGCTTTTCCTGTTGAGGTTGGCTGAGACTATAATTAAAGGTCATGGATTAAGGGTAAAAGATGAAATTTTTAAGGGGAACATGAGGGAGAACTTCACTCAGAGGGTGCTGAGAATGTGGAATGAGCTGCTAGTGGAAGAATTGAATGCACTTTAAAGTTAACATTCAAGAGAAATTTGGATAGGTACATGAATGGGAGGGATATGAAGGGCTATTATCTAGATGTAGATTAATGAGACTAGACAGAATAATAATTCAGATTGGTCTAGGTGGGCTGAAGGGTCTGTTTCTGTGCTGTTGTGCTCTATGATTCTATCACAAAGTGTGGCAACTGGCTTCTTCCACCACAACTGAACTAACTTTACCAAGTTTTCAAAGTCCAAGTCGAGTTTATTATCATATGCACAAGTAGATGTTTAAACAAGTGCCAAGAAAGCTCCCCTGCAGCAGCATCATATATATGCACATGGCATCATATAAATCTCATATTTACAAGAAGAGCATAAACTAAACATAAAGTGTACACAAGTTTTATAAATAAGAACACAATTAGTGGGAGAGTTAACCAGGTGCCCCAGAGTGATACAGCAGAATATCAGATATCCAAGGATCTCCTCAACTGTGATTTGTTGATAGTGACAGGGCTAAATGAACAAACCCCAGCCACAGCAGACACAAACACCATCCTTCTGCAGTTTCTTTCACTCGTCTGGGAGGAGGCTAAACAGCATTCGCACAAGTCCACCAGACTCAAAAACAATTACTCTTTTACTAACCAGAAAGGCTGATCAACACCTCCATCAATGAACCCACCCCTCCACACCCCCAACCACCACTACTTTATCATTTCCTGTCAGTCATCATATATACAGATACACCTGAAATACAGTCACTTTGTGGACATACAATCTATCTATGTATATAAGCTATCTTGTGTATTTATTTTCAATGCATTTTATCTTAATAATTTTTTGTGCTGCATTGGATCCAGAGTAACAATTATTGCATTTTCTTTACACCTGTGTACAGGAAATGACATTAAACAATCTTCAGTCTTGAATCTTGAAGTTATTTTTTGCATTGATTGGAATTTGAATTTTGAATCTTGCACCTGTCTGTTACTAACACTGAGCGAAATAGCTTCTTTTGCTTAATTATGCTATGCAGCAGATAATCAGTTCTTGAGCACACAGGATCAAAATGCCAAAGAAATTTAACATTTTTATTCATAAGTGCTGCCAAAAGCACAAATCTGTATGAGGCTGTCCTTTCCTGAGCTCCCAGCTAGAATATTCGGATACGCATGTTGCTTTAGCGCATGGCAGGAGGGAGGATTAAAAACTGAAACAAGAAATGTTTGGGATTGTTAGCATCCTATTAGCTGACTGCTGTGACCTTCTGTGAAGATTTATGTCAGAACTAGTGTGGCAAAAAGTTGGATGAAATGATGAAGTAAATGGTTACTGTGGAGTAGCAGGTTACTGTGGGAAACGTCAAGAAGGCATACTTAATATTTCAGGAGCAGCTTTCTTCCCCTCTGCCATTAGAGTCCTAAATGGATAATGAGTCCACGAACACCACCCCACTGTATTTTTCTCACTTTTTGTACTACTTATTTAATTTACTTTGTTAACATCTACTTCTTTTTGTAATTTTTAGATTTTATTATTATGTATTGCAATGTACTGCTGCTACAAAATAAATTTTACAGCATTTTCCAATGATACTAAACCTGATTCCAAATCTAATTCTGATTTTGATTTTTGTTCAGTCACAGTGTATTGGAAAAGAGACAGGTAGATCCTCATGTTAATCAGCGTGTGATGTCTTGCACTTAGGAAGATTGTGTCCTGACACATCATGTTGAAACAGTAGGCAGACTCAAAGCAGTGATTAGGCTGAGGAATGAAGAAGCAACAGCTGAGGAAAAGGATCAGCAAGCATCAACATTATTCACCATAAACATTTACTTGCATTAGAAATTTGCTGTGGTGTGCTGGTCAGGTTGCGACGTGCAACAAAAAACAACATTCACCAATCAAGATTACATGGAAACTTTTCACAATTTCTTGATGATGGTGAGTGGGTGGTCACAGTAAAGATTTAAAGATTATTTTTATTTGTTCCATGTACAGTACATTGAAACACACAGTGAAAGGCATCAACAAACAAAACAATCTGAGGATATGCTGGGGGCAGCCCCCAAGTGTTCTCATGCTTCTGGCTCCAATATATCATGTCTATAACTTAGTAACCTTAACCTTTACCTTTATGTCTTTGGTATATGGGAGGAAACCAGAGCACCCAGAGAAAACCCACACGATGATGAGGAGAATGTACAAAGTGCTTACAGACAGCAGCGGGAATTGAACCACAATCTTACAGTGTTACACTAACTGCTACGCTACCATGCTGCCCTCAGTACAGTTTTGTGTACTTGTGTGCTCCAAATCTGTTAACCACAGCCCACTCTCCAAGAAGTTGTCTGGCCTCCTTGCCACTGGACCAAGTTCTCATTCCATCAAGAATGACGTGCAACAACTATCTGCTGTTAATAGAAATTACAAACAGACTTCTACCACCCCCATCGATCCAACGTCCTCCCTAAGAAGATGAATAAATATGTGGCACAAATGTGGTTTTTATACAGAAAGTATGAATGTCTGCTAATGGAAGGAAGAGTCTTTTGCAACACTGACTGCATAAAAAATGTGGAAAATGAATCTTAGGGTAGAAAATAGTAATGTATACAGTATTTGCTTTAGGTTCCTTAAGGTTGCCCTAGCCAGAGAAGGTAGTGGAGATGAGCTCCTGCGACCTATTAAATGTAGTGAGCATCCTCTGACAATCAAGTCCTGCTCCTGGCCTTCAATGTGTGGCTTAGCTACTAAGCCCAGCGTAACGATTTCAACCAACAGGATGAGGGGCAAAGGTGAGTTACTGGCAGTTGCTTTGGGCAGATAGACCTTGGCAACCAAGGGTGGTGGTTCATCTAGGAGAAGAAAAACTCTTAACTCAAACCTCCACTGCCTTGCGGCTAAACCCACTCATGGTGGAGGATGGTATCAGGAGAAACTCTGAGGGAAAAATCCAGAGCTGGAGTCCCTAAGGGAGCTTAACATTAAGTTCAATGCTGACTGGCAACCCCTGCAAAACCGCAGGTGCTAAACTGTTTTGGTGTCTGCTGTTCCTTTGGATTCACCAGCTGCATGGAGAGGGGGAGCCTGCTACATGCCAACAGTTTGCTCTCCATATCATACTGTCCTGGCTTAGGTACTGGTTTGTGTATCACATTGACAGCTAATACTCAACATTTATGGTTGACTCCGACCAATGGACGACTTCATACGTAGTTTGATAATAAATTTACTTTGAACTTTGAACCTTGCAGGTGTCAGTACAAGTTTCAATGTGCATTTACTGTGCCTGAGGTCCTTCTGATTAATATAGGCACCATAACTTATAATGCAACCTACTTGCAGCACTACCTTGTGTGAATGTGCTATTAAGCACGTTATAACCGGTGTAAGATATTGTCATTCCATTCCTCCCTCCAGACCTCCTTGCTTTGGTTGGGGACTTTTGCCGCTGTCTCTCAACTCTCCTCCAGAGGGCAGCAATGTCCAGATAAATAGCACTGGAGATCAGCCGACTTCAAATGATCTGACAATTCTTCGTTTGAAGGTACTCAGATACGTCGCAGGATTGTGAGAGAACTTACTAACTTCAAGCCTTTGACTCTTCCAATAGGTGATCAAAGCTCTAGGTACAAAAATGAGTGAACAAAAAAATGAGCAGAGAGGAACCAGATTCTATTTCCGAACAAATGTCAGCTTTGGATGCTGATTTTGTGATAACTGAGGAGAAACACAGCTGGATGTAAACAGACAATGGGTTGTCACAGGCTAATTAACAGGTGATGCAACTTATCAGTGCTTTCATTATCAGCACATTTTGAGCCCTTGGGACTGTTATTGTGCTGCAACTCTAAATTAAAAAAAATATAATTCATTATAGTGACAAAGAATATACACAGTATTACTGCCACAGTCTCACCAAATCCCATCAAAGCTTTATTCTTGACCATCTCCCATAAGAAGTATACGAACTAGGAGAAGGAGTCGGCCAACCACCATTCCAAAAGATCATGGTTGACCTGGCTGTGGACTCACCTCCACCTACCTGCCGTCTCCTCCATACTCCATACTACTATACAAAAACCTAACTAACTGTGTCTTAAAGTATATTAAATGGGATAGGCTCTACTGCTTCCCTGAGAGAATTCTGCAGATCCACTACTCTCTGGGAAAAGCAGTTCTTCTTTACCTCTGCCCAAATCTAATCCCCTGAATCTTGAGACCATGTCCCCTAGTTCTAATCTTGCATTCCTGCCTCTGTTTTATCTATCACTTTCATAATTTTATGTAATTCTATAAGATCCCCTCTCATTCTTTTGAATTCCAGTGAGTACACTCACAGGCAATTCCATCTGTCCACATAGTCTAACCTTCTCATCTCTAGAATGAAACTAGTGAACCTGCTCTTTACTACCTCCAAAGCCATGTAAGGAGACCAGAACTATATGCAGTACTCCAGGTGAGGTTTCCTGCTCTGAAGTTCTAGCCATGGTAGCAATTAGCATAACAGATCTGGGTATATCGTCATTCTGGTTCTATCCTGGTGTCATATATAAGGAGTCTATACATCCTCACAGTGGAAAGCAGGGGTTTTCTTCAGGATCTGCTCTCATGGTCCAAAAGCGGACTAGTCAGTATGTTAATCAGTTATTGTAAATTGTCCTGTGTTTGGGTTAGAGTAAATCAGGTGGCTCAGCTTGAAGGGCTGGAAGAGCCTATTCTGCACTATATCTCTAAATAATTAAACAAACTTGGCAGAATTTTGAATAGTCTGATGAGGGCTCAGTGTTTGCACCACCTCACATCACACTTCTGGGTGGAGGAGAGCAGAGCAGCTGGGAAAAATAAATACAACCTTAAGTCTGAGCTTTTAGTAAGGCCCATGATCTGTGACTTAGCAACCATATCCCTGAGGTAGATAATTCCAAAGAATGCAGTAAGTTTCCATTGGGAAATATTCTTAGATCCCCAGAAGCAGCATTCAACACATTATTTACAACAAATAACACTGCAAGAGAGAAACAACGACATTTGTAAAATGAATGCTTTAGGCATGGTTGATGATGTCAAAGTATCATTGAGACAAAAACATGTCATTAGATTTTGCTCAGTGTAGAACCTGGTATGATGGCTTTCAAAGCCCATTACCATGGTGACAAGTGGAGATTCAGAGTGACTCTGCCAGGTTCTACATATCTATTCAAAAAAAACTCCTGTGATAATGGTTGAGTTAAAATTGAGTTTAAAAACCTTTCTGTACCTATTGTTTCTTGTTGATTTTGTTCCTGACTTTAATCGAATTTTCAAGAGAAAATGGATTATGGCTTGGAGCTGCCTCTGCCAGACTGAGGAAATTAGTGACAATCATTGCTGAAGGAAACCAGCAGAGGACTTCTTCCAATCTCTCTCTAGAAGTTTCTCTTGGGGAGCACAGTTTCCTTCCACATGCCAAAGCCGTATGGGTTGGTAGGTTAATCCTTCACATGGGTACATTTGCGGGGAGTGGATTTGTTGCACTGGAAAGGCCTGGTACTGTACTGAATCTTTAAGTAAAATGTAAGTATCATAATCTCTATGCAGAAGCTTCTTGAGATCACATAGAGGCATTTCACTCTGCATGAACATTAGGCTGCTGAAGGCTTTGAGGGTAATCTCACCTCATCATTCCTCCTCCACATCCCCCACCCCATCTTGTGAACAATCAGTGAAAATACCTGAGGAATTAGTCACCAATATCAAACTCTGTCCACCAATTTCAGGTCTATGGTGCCTCGGAGTAAGACAAGGCCAAAGCATCAGGGCAAGGAAGTAGAGGCACGATTCTAAGGACATCTTGGATGAGATGGTGGAAAGTGTTTCAAGTGCGGAGGATTAGCAATAAGGTTAATGTCTTCGGCAGTGTTTTCTGTGCACCACTGGACTGACTTAATAATGTCGCACCAGCAATGCTGAATTTGATGTCTTCCTTAGGAGGATTGGGTTTTTCCTCTACATCTGTCCCCTGCCAATCTTTAGCTCTTAATGCCTTACCACAAGAGAGGGAAATATTATAGTGGCTGGCTTGCAATGTGCCTCAATGATATATCTGGCATGGTTGAATTGTTTACAGATTTTACAAACTTTCCACTGTCAAGGACCTGAGCCCTTGCTCTCTACTCATTACTGCCATCAGGAAGGAGATCTAGGAGCCTCAGGACTCACACCTCCAGATTTAGGAACAGTTATTACTTCCAAATTTGAGTTAAACCATCAGGCACCTGAACCAGAGTGGATAACTTCACTCGCCTCAACTATGAGCTGATTCCACACTTAGGGACTCACTTTCAAGGTTTCACAAATCATGTTTTCAGTAATATTAATTCATGTATTTATTATTATTATTTTAGTTATTTTGTATTTGCACAGTTTATTTTCTTTTGCCCCTTGTTTGTCAGTCTTTGTGTGTAGGTTTCATTGATTCTATTGTATTTCTTTGTTCTACTGTGAATGCCTGCAAGGAAGTAAATCTTAATGTAGTATATAGTTACTTTGATAATAAATATACTTTGAATGTTTAGTTTGAATTTTCAACTCTGGGTATTAGGACATAAAAATGTACAGCCCATCTTGTGGTTGAGTTTTCTTTTGGATTCTATTTTTCTGCCTAACTATTGGTTCATTATAGTTGAAGGATCTATCTGACCAATTTTTAGTGTCAGTTAGCCAAAATTCTACCCCTGTGAATATATTACCCACAACTCTTATCTGAAAGCTCTTACATTTCATAATTTTTATCAAGATTGTAAATTACTATCAAATTTCATGAATTGTCTTTTTGGAGTCAAAATATAAAATAGCTTCTGGTTCATTATTATTCGCTTTGCTTAAGGCTTCACATTCTCCATTTCCAAAACCAAGTTGACTCTGATTGATTTAAGAATTTCCAACTATCCTTTCACTATTCCTGAATGATAGATTTCAGCTTTTCCCTCACTGACCTATCTGGGCAATTTTTCACATTTTTTGTCTCTTCCTCTCTTGAACAGTGAATTTTTTTGGCTTTCCAGGCTTCTTCCTTAAGCATAGAAAAGTTTTGAAGGTTATAACCACTGCATCAAATAGAGAGATAAATTCATAGTCATATAACACAACAGCCCAGAAACAAGCCCTTTGGTGCATATAGTCTGTGCTAAACTACTAATCCACCTAGTCCCGTCGACTTCAGGTTCAGATTCAGTTTATTGTCATTTAGAAACCACAAATGCAATGCAGTTAAAAAATGAGACAATGTTCCTCCAGAATGATATCACAAAAGTACATGACAAAACAGACTACACCAGAAAATCCACATAATGTTTGGCAATCCCCAACCTAGAGTCTGGACAGGCTGCTGCGTATTAATATCGAGCTACCATCTTAGTGCGTTTCCCAGAAAGGAGCTCCAATCCCACCAGACAAAACAAGACCAAAAACTAAAGCTACAAGACCTGCACAAAACCACATAGTTACAACATGTAGTTACAACAGTGCAAACAATAGCATAATTGATAAAAAAACAGACTATGGGCACAGTAAAAATAGTCCAAAGATGTTAAAAGACTATAAGTTCAAAAGAAACCACCACACAGTTTCCACACGTCCTCAGGGTCCCGATAGACTTGCCATCCCATGCAGGCGGCAGAAGGGAGTACCCCTGCTATGGACTTTCATGGCGCTGGACTCAGACTCACAGACGCAGCACACTATGAAAGCACTCCGACCGTAGCGGACTCCAGGTCCGTCGAACCTCTGAGCCTCCGGCCATCCCCTCCAGCACAGCTTCTCCGAGCACCATCCTCTGCCCAGTGTATTAAGACATCCCCACCAACGGCCATTGGCAACGCAACCCCAAGGACTGGGGGCCTGTTCTTCCCAGCAGAGACCCAGACCTCACAGCAGCAGCAGCAATGAAGAAGATCTTCCTGGAGATTTCCAGGTGTTCTTCTGTGCTCCCACATCTGTTTTTCATCTGATTATGATTGCGCACAGCACCCTGCTTCACAAATAACAGATAATCAGCTCCGGAGTGGCCACTACAAGCTGCGTCGCGCCGCCATCTTGGACTTGCACTCAGATGACAGCTCTCCATATCCCTCTCATTCATGTACCTATCCAAATTTCTCTTAAATTATACTAAATTGATCCTACGTCGACCATAGTGCTGACAGCTTGTTTCACACTCTCACCACCCTCTGGGTGAAGAAGTTCCCCTTCATGTTCTCCTTAAACAGCACACCCTCCAGTTCTATCCTCAGCTAACTTCAGTGGAAAAAAACCTGCTTGCATTTACCCTCCCTTTACCCATCATAATTGTGTATACCTCTGTCAAATCTCCCCTCATTCTCCTATGCTTCAGTGAATAAAGTCCAATCTTTCCCTATAACTCAGGTCCTCAAGTCCTGGAAACATCCTTGAAAATCTTCTCTACACCCTTTCAATCTTATTGATATCTTTTCTATAGGTAGGTGACCAGAACTGCACACAGTACACAATGCTTTGATTTATGAAGACCAGTGTGCCAAAAGCTTTTTCTTTACAACCCTATCTACCTGTGGACCTGTATTCCCAGATTTCTCTGTTCTACTACACTCCTCAGTGCTCTACTGCTACAATGTTGAATCAGGTTCATGGTTCAGCAAGTGAGATAGGAAATGCATTGACTTTGAAAAGGTTTAGTAATCATTTACTTATGAACAGTAAAAATATGACCCAACATTCGTGTTTCCCAAGTTACAGACACTACAAAGCTGAATACTCAGCAAACATACTTACTAAAACATACATGCTAAAAACACATGCAGAGCATACATTCCCAATGGCCATGTCCACATTTGCCTTAAAGAAAGGGAGAGAGAAATGTGCTCTTCATATGCTTGGGATACTTCAAACTGGACACCAGACAGCTACCCAATGGGAAAAGCAGCTGCAGTTTCTAAACTAACCAATCACAACAAAGCAACTTCTGCCAATCAGAGTAAGGCTGCCCCCCACAGGATACTCCACTCCTTGAAAGTTGTGAACATGATGATCCAACCCTCAGATTAGTATGAGTCTTGTGAACTTTCAAGGTTACATACAAGACACAAGAATAAAACACCCAGTACCATCAAACCAATAGTATGCTACAGTAGTCTGTCAGCCTCCATCACCCTGGAGTATAATATCCAATGAGCTGGTCCCCCATTTAACTTTATCTCCTGACTCTCAGATGTGATCAACTAGGTTAGGACTTTCTAATTATATAAATGATATATGGTGAAATACCAGTCCTTAAAGCACTAACTTCACCAGAGCTATTAAGGCTCGTCCCTTAAGGCTGCTACCATACTCTGGGTCACGAATGGTTGGAATAGACTACCCCCTCTCAGCCCCTCCAAAACAGAAAGCCAAAACCTAATAAGCCATGTAATTTCACACAACAGTCATTTCCTCGTCAAAGGGATTAGTATCAATGGCACCCCTCCCATGAAGTATTAAGGAGTCCTCATACAAACTCAGCAATCCGACCCATAGATTCAGTGTGCAAATTCCAATGACATCCAGAGAATGTATTACAGGATCTTGCATCACAAATCAGCACCCACCACTTTGCCATTCTGTAATGTAGGGAGATACAAATATAACACCCTGGCAAAGGTTTCATTGCTAATGTAATGGATGTTCTGTAGAAGCAGTGTTTGGGTTACGGTTAGAGAGAATCGGTACTTTGGAATGTGAGCCATCCAATGAGGAGAATGTGTTTTCGTGCTGAGTGCCTGACGCCAAGGTGATCTGGGTGTTTTGTTTGGCAAGAGATGGAGAGAGAAGATGCCAGAAAAGAGAGGTTGTAGACATCAGAAAGGAGTGGACTTGGAGTCAGGCTGGGAGTCAACGAAGCCCGGGGAAATCGATTGAGGACCAACAGAAACCGTGAATTCCAACTTCTCCACATTAGACTGTTTCATTAAAATGAGCCCTTTTTTTGTTTTTCTTTAGTCAAATTAAGAATTATAAAGCAAAATGATTTAATTGCATTGGGTGTACTGTTTGTTACTTCGTGGTACTGATTTGTAACAGGGTAACACATCACGCAGCATCCACACAAATAAGGAGATTTTGCACCACAATGTCATGTGTTTGGTGGGGCCAGAGATTGCCTTTCCTAGATTTATGCAGCGACAGAGCCTGAGGGTTACAATTGTGGGGGCTCGTCTGTGATTGATTTGTTGGATGCTGTGTGATTGTCTGGAGCATTGAACCAGTAGTTGTGTGTCTAAGTCTGTTAAACTATTCCCTGGTAAAGTGATTACAATACATGGATATGGATGCTGCCAGTTTAGAGTGGTGGTGCGCATCCTCAGGGTTACCGGTAACGAGTGCATGCACATTGAGTCGGATAGATATCTGTACTCCTGCTGAATTGTTAATTGGAATTTTAAGTACTGTTAATGTAGTAGGGAAAATTATGATTGTGGAGTGGAGGTTTGATAAAATGACGGGCACAGACTTTATTTTAGTTCAGACTTCCATTGATGTAATGTCAGTGGAACTGCCTGATACTATTGGGGCCCCAGGAAAGAGGGTATTGTGGAGTGTCCAGGAGGAGAAGAGTGTAGGGGAGCAGACCGAGTCATAAGTTGAGTCTCCTGTAGCTGGGTTTGGAGACTTCAAAGACAGGGTCGTATCATTTCTGAGGAGTGAAGGGAAAGAATGGTTGGAGTTGGAATAACTAATGAGTCCCCTTCCCCTAGTGAAGAGTGAGAATTCTGAGCTAGCATCAGCCCTTACCTCTCTGGCAAATAAATGGCCCAGTGCACAGGCAGAGGGTCCTAGTTATCATAAGCTAAGAATATTCTCTGGAATAATGCTCACCCTGGAGGTGGATGAGACATGGGCAGAGCAGACCTCTCAGTTGTTAGATGAGTGACAGTGCTCTGATGATGCAAAGAGACAGAGATTGATTGAGAGTTTGAGGGGGCGAGCTGCTGATGTTGTGAGAGCTGTCAAGTCCCAATACCCCCTTGTCACTGTTACTGCTTTCATTCAGACACTGGAAAATGCGTTTGACACGACTGGAAGCCCAATGGAGCTCATGACAGGGTTTCAGAACTTGTCAGAAGAAGGGAGAGAAGCTTTCTGCCTACATCTTTCAGCTAGACAGACCACTAAATTGCTTTCGGTGAAGAGGGGCCATTTAGACAGCTGAGGTGGATCAGTTAATAATGGACCAAATAGCAAAGGGCACTCAGTCCCAGGACCTGATCGTATGCGGTTTCCGACAGTCTCGTAAGACATGCCCCCTCTCTCATTTGTTGAGCTGATCAGAGAAGTATGGGAGGAAGAGAATGCATGGGATGTGTGACAGGTTTCTTCAGCAGGGTAAAGTCTTCAGTAGTAGCCCCCTGTGTTGAAGTCACCACAAATAGCCCAACCTGGTCGTTGTCAGTGGGTGTGGACCCCTCCATATGGTGGAACTGATTGAGAGGTCCATACTGTTACGCAAGGGAGAAGGTGATCATCTTGAGGATTAAACCGAGACGTCCATGTTACATTCTCTCTCTCAATCATTGTCATCATCCAATCATCCAGCCAGACATCTCCATCCCCCATTTCCATGTTGAGATCATCACCCTGAGCCTTACCATGGTCTGAACCTTAACGGGATCGAGCTGCCAATTAGCCCTCTGAATTCTGTACCTGCATTAGCCACCAGGTGATCTCTATATTTGTATCCTCTAGCTTTGTTGTCTTACTCTGAGCCATCAATAGTGATTCTCTCAGAATAATACAGCAGCCCTGGCTGAGGTTTCCCAATTCATTCTAAAGGTTCACAATCGTTTTTTACTGATGTCTTGCAATAGCTAAAAAAAAAAGCCAGAAAGCATCCTGCACTCCATCCTTTCTTCTGGGAAAACCCAACAATTCAATTATAGAAACAATGTGGTGTTCCATTTCCGTCCCAGCCAAATCTATGTAGGTTAGCGAGACTTCCAAAGCCCTTATTATTACCTGTCCACCCTGGGTCACTGAATCTCTCAAATAGAGCATCCTCTCTTTTAAGAAACTCTTTAAAGACATGCATTTCTGCTCAAGAAGTCATACCCTGCTCGCAAGTGCCAACGTCATGTTGAATCAGGTTCATGGGTTTGGCAAATGGGACAGGAAATGCACTGACTTTGAATACGTATATTAATCACTTATTTACAGACAGTAACATTTTGGCCAAACATTCATGTTCCCCAAGTTACAGACACAACAAAGCTGAATATTCAATAAACATATGTATATTCAACAAAGCAGTGGCAATTTCCATACTAACTTTTTATAATCACCTCACCTCACCAACAACAGGACAACCATTCACAGTGTAAGAGCTATTCTAGTTTGTCCTCCCAAAATGTCACACCTCACATTTGACTGCATTAAATTACATTTTTGTTTTTTTTTTCATTTAAAGAGATACAACAGACTACATATCTTCCTGGTGTCCATCCTCCTATCACCCATACACTCCCCACCTCCCACTTTTAGTCCAAGTTCCACTATCTCCTATTATATTCGATCATCTTCATCCATTTATCATTTCCGTCTATCACCTCCTGGCTCTGACATCAGTGCCACTCAAATGGCCAATCACCCCTTCGTTTGGACCTGCTAGTTTTTGTTCCACACCTTCCCTCCACCTTTTTATATTGTCTCTCTCTTTTTTCTTTTCAATCCAGTTGAGGGGGAATCAACCCGAAATATTAGCTGTCCTTAGGTACTGCCTGATCCACCGTGTTGCTCCAGTGCACTCTTTTCTCAGTACATACCCTATCCCTGTAGTCACTTCTTTAATATCCTAAGATATAGACCACGTGGTATGAGAGATTATCTACCTTTTGTCCCATAGCTCTTCCAGTACTTTTTTTCCATTGGTGAGAGTGATTATTTCAGGGTTTGGCTTTCCTCCTGGCTTCTGTAATTGGGAGGCTTTAATGAAGACAGATGAAATACACCGTGTTTATTAAAAATCATTCTGATGTTTTTATTTTTTGTTGGTACTTACACAATCTCATCTGCTAAAGGACCAACATTTATTTTATTTTTGCTATATCTTTTCATCTATTGTAGACATTTATTGTCTAGTTTTATATTTCTTTCACAATATATTTTCATTCACTTTATTACCTTTGCTAGTTTGTAACTGTTTCCAATCTTCTTATTTATCACTGATCTTCACAACTCTATACCTTTACTTTACTTTTAATTGAAGCTGTCTTTAACTTTTATCATTTGCCATTGACAGATCATCCTCTTTGAATTGCTTTTTCCTTGGAGCTTGCAGTCCTCACAATCACTTACAGCTTTCTAACAAAGTGGAAGGACTCACATTTATCTCCCTTGGTACGGACTGCTCCTGTGACACTTTCATTTCTGGCAAACTTGGGTATCTCGGACTTCATTCTAGAAGGACCCTGATTAACAATGTAATGGTCACTGTACTGACTTCATAAAAGTCCTGTATAAAACCATAAGATATAGTAGCAGAATTAGTCCAGTTGGCTCAGCAAGTCATCTCTGACATTCTATTATAGCTGATTTATTATCCTTCTCAAACCCATTTTCCTGCCTTCTCCTCATAATATTTGACACCCTTACTAATCAAGGACCTATCAACATCTTCTTTAAATATTCCCAGTGACTTGGACTCCACAGCCATCTGTGGCAATGAACTCCACAGATACATCAGCCTTTGGCTAAAGAAATCCCTCCTCAACTCTTTTCTAAAGAGATGTCCCTACATCTGAGGCCCTCTGATCAGATCATGTACATAGAAAACTTACAGCACAATACAGGCCCTTTGGCCCGCAATGCTGTGCCGAACATGTCCCTACCTTAGAGCTACATAGACTTACCCATAGCCCTCTATTTTTCTAAGCTCCATGTATCCATCCAGGAGTTTCTAAATAGACCCTATCATATCTGCCTCCACCACCAAAGCCGGCAGCCCATTTCACACACTCACCACTCTCTGCGTAAAAAACTTACTCCTGACATCTCCTCTGTACCTACTTCCAAGCACCTTAAAACTATGCCCTCTCGTGCTAGCCATTTCAGCCCTGGGGAAATAGCCTCTGACTATCCATACAATCAATGCCTCTCATCATCTTGTACACCTCTATCAGGTCACCTCTCATATTCCGTTGCTCTAAGGAGAAAAGGCTGAGTTCACTCAACCTACTCTCATTAAGCATGCTCCCCAATCCAGGCAACATCCTTGTAAATCTCCTCAGCACCCTTTCTATGATTTCCACGTCCTTTCTGTAGAGAGGCGACTAGAATTAAGCAAAGTACTCCAAGAGGGGTCTGACCAGGGTCCTGTATAGCTGCAACATTACCTCTCGACTCCTAAACTCAATTCCACGATTGATGAAGGCCAATACACCATATGCCTTCTTAACCACAGAGTCAACCTGCGCAGCTGCTTTGAGCATCCTATGGGCTCGGACCCCAAGATCCCTCTGATCCTATGCACTGCCAAGAGTCTTACCATTAATACTATATTCTGCCATCATATTTGACCTACCAAAATGACCCACCTCACACTTATCTGGGTTGAACACCATCTGCCACTTCTCAGCCCAGTTTTGCATCATATCAATGTCCCATTGTAACCTCTGATAGCCCTCCACACTATCCACAACACACCCAACATTTGTGTCATCAATAAATTTACTAACCCATCCCTCCACTTCCTCATCCAGGTTATTTATAAAAATTATGATGAGTAGGAGTCCCAGAACAGATCCCTGAAGCACACCACTGGTCACCGACCTCCATGCAGAATATGATCTGTCTACAACTACTCTTTGCCTTCTGTGGGCAAAGCTGTTCTGGATCCACAAAACAATGTTCCCTTGGATCCTATGCCTCCTTACTTTTTCAATAAGCCTTGCATGGGGTAACTTATCAAATGCCTTGCTGAAATCCATATACACTACATCAATGGCCCTACCTTCATCAATGTGTTTAGTCACATCCTCAAAAAATTTAATCAGGCTTGTAAGGCACAATCTGCCTTTCACAAAGCCATGCTGATTATTCCTAATCATATTATGCTTCTCCAACTGTTCATAAATCTTACCTCTCAGGACCTTCTTCATCAACTTACCCACCACTGAAGTAAGACTCACTGGTCTATGATTTCCAGGGCTATCTCTACTCCCTTTCTTGAATAACGGAACAACATCTGTAACTCTCCAATCCTCTGAAATCTCTCCTGTCCGCATTGATGATGGAAAAATCATTGCCAGAGGCTCAGCAATTTCCTTGCTTGCCTCCCAGAGTAGCCTGGGGTACATCTTGTCTGGTCCCGGTGACTTATCCAACTTGATGCTTTCCAAAAGCTCCAGCACATCTTCTTTCTTAATATCTACATGCTCAGGCTTTTCAATCTGCTGGAAGTCATCTCTACCATCGCCAAGATCCTTTTCTGTGGTGAATGCTGAAGCAAAGTATTCATTAAGTACCTCTGCTATCTCCTCCTGTTCCATACACATTTTCCCACTGTCACACTTGATTGGTCCTATTCTTGCACGTTTTATCCTCTTGCTCTTCACATACTTGTAGAATGCCTTGGGGTTTTCCTTAACCCTACCCATCAAGGCCTTCTCATGGCTCCTTCTGGTTCTCCTAATTTCATTGTTAAGCTCCTTCCTGCTAGTCTTATAATCTCCTAGATCTAATTATTTCATTACCTAGTTATTTTGAACCATTTGTAAGCTCTTCTTTTCTTCTTGACTAGATTTACAACAGCCTTTGTACACGATGATTCCTGTACCCTACCATCCCTCCCTGTCTCATTGGAACGTACCTATGCAGGACCCTACGCAAATATCCCCTGAACTTTTGCCACATTTCTTCAGTACATTTCCCTGAGAACATGTACTTATACAAACTTCTCTTAAATGTTGATATTGAACCCACATCCACCACAAAGCACTGGCAGCTCGTTCCGTACTTGCACCAGCTTCTGAGTTAAAAGATTCGCTTTCATGTTCTCTTTAAACATTTCACTTTTCACTTTTAACCCATGACCTATAATTCTATTAGCCGGCTGGTGGCGTAGTGGCATCAGTATTGGACTTCAGGGCGAGAGGTCCCTCATATGAATCTGGTTGGCTGCCTTGCACATTCTCCACCCATGTCTCAGTTGAGTGTCGAGCTAGCAATTTGACCTCGTAAGAAAAAACCTGGATCAGTGCAAAAAGCTTGTCATAGCGGCGCCCCGACAACTCCACCAGGAGTTAAGGGTGCGCGTGCGCGCACACACACACACACAAACACACACACACACATTCTAGTCTCACCCAGTTTCAGTGGAATAAACCTGCTTTCATTTTCCCTATCTACACCCCTCATAATTTTGATTACTTCTGTCAAATCTCCACTGATTCTCCTACACTCCAGGGAATAAAGGCCCAACTTATTCAACTTTTCCTGTAACTCAGGTCCTCAAGTCTTGGCAATGTTGATTGGAGTACTGCACAAATGCAACTCTTGCATTCCTGCGCATGTCCAGTAAAGATAGGTCATTGTGGGACCAGTCATTATCAGAATAGTAAGGATATGGCTCAACAAGGCTTCGTCGATCAGAGGTGAAGATAAGGTAAGTAAGTAAGTTCATTCCTTATTTCTTATTCTGAATTAACTCTAGAGAGAATGAGGGGTATGTATACAGAGCCAAGTTCTGTTCTGTGTCTCAGATATGGGAGTTCCAAGAGACTCTCAGCCTCCCTGATGGCCACATCTCCACCACGTACACAGAGGTGCAACTCCTTAGAGACCATGTTAGGGAACTGGAGCTGCAACTTGATGCCCTTTGGTTTGTTAGGGTAAGGAAAGCAGTGATGGGCAGGAGCTACAGGAAGGTAGTCACCCCAAGACTACAGGAGACAGATAAATGGGTGGCTGACAGGAGCGGGAAGGAAGAATGTAGAGAACAACCCTGTGGCCATCCCTGTCAACAATAATTACTCCATTTTGAGTACTGTTTGGGGGTGGGGGAAGCAACAGCAACCATGCCTCTGGCACTGAGTCTGGCAGAGTAGGAAACTGTTGAGGATGGCAGCAGTAATAGCAGATTCTATAGCCATGGGAATAGATAGGTGATTCTATGAATGCAGAAAAGAAACACAGATGGTAGTTTGTCTCAGAGGGGCCAGGGTCCACGATGTTTCTGGACATGTCCACAATATCCTGGAAGGAGAGGGGAAGCAGGCAGAAGTCGTGGTATACATTGTTACTAATGACATAGATAGAAAAAGGGAGGAGGTCCCGGAAAAAAGAATACAGGAAGTTAGGAAGGAAGCTGAGAAGCAGGATCTCAAATGTAGTAATCTCAGGATTACTGCCTGTGCCACGTGACAGTGAATGAGGTGGCAGATAAATGTGTGGCTGAAGAATTGAAGCGGGGGGTGGGGGGGCAGGGATGTAGTTTTCTGGATAATTGGGACCTCTCCTGGGGCAAGTGGAACTTGTACAAAAGGGATTGGTTGCTCTTGAATCCAAGAAGGACCAACATTCTTGTGGGCAGGTATACTAGAGGAGCTGGGAGCGGTTTAAACTACTATGGCAGGGGAATGGGAAGCAGTATGATGGAACTGAGGATGAGCCAACAGGTTTACAAGAAGATGATGGGTGTAAATTGAATGTAAGGAAGGACAAGCCAATGATTACTTGTCATTGCAGGCAGAGCAATGAGTTAAGTTATACCACACAGTTATAAAAACAGAGAAGAATGCAGGGCTGAAGGTGCTGTATCGAAGTGTGTGTAGCATTCAGAATAAGGTGAATGAATTATAGTATTAAGTATTATAGAATTATAGTATTATAGTCTTGGCAATGTGGAGGATCAGAGAGATTTTGGGGTTCGAGTCCTTAGGACACTCAAGGCTGCTGCGTAGGTTGACTCTGTGGTTAAGAAAGCATACGATGCATTGGCCTTCATCGATTGTGGAATTGAGTATAGGAGCTGAGAGGTAATGTTGCAGCTATAATAGGACCCTGGTCAGACCCCACTTGGAGTATTGTGCTCAATTCTGGTTGCCTCACTACAGGAAGGATGTGGAAACCATAGAAAGGGTGCAGAGGAGATTTACAAGGATGTTGCCTGGATTGGGGAGCATACCTTATGAGAATAGGTTGAGTGAACTCGGCCTTTTCTCCTTGGAGCAATGGAGGATGAGAGGTGACCTGATATAAGATGATGTGAGGTATTGATCATGTGGAGAGTCAGAGGCTTTTTCCCAGGGCTGAAATGGCTAGCATGAGAGGGCATAGTTTTAAGGTGCTTGGAAGTAGGAAAAGAAGAGATGTCAGGGGTAGGTTTTTTATGCAGAGCAGAGAGCGGTGAATGTGTGGAATGGGCTGCCAGCGATGGTGGTGGAGGCCGATACGATAGGGTCTTTTAAGAGACTGCTGTATAGGTACATGGAGCTTAGAAAAATAGAATACTATGGGTAACCCTAAGTAATTTCTCAGGTAAGGACATGTTCGGCACAGATTTGAAGGACCTGTATTGTGCTGTAGGTTTTCTATGTTTCTAACTCATGGTGCAATTAGGGATTGGTTGGTATTACATGGGCATCACTGAGTTGTGGTTGAAAGAAGGCCACAGTTGTGAGATTAACATTAAAGGATATACTTTGTATCGAAAGGACAGGCAGGAAGGCATAGGTGGTGGTGTGGCTCTGTTGGTAAGAGATAGAATTACACTTTAGAAAGAGGTGACATAGGATCAGAGAATGTTGATTCTTTGTGGATGAAGTTAAGAAATTGCAAGGGAAAAAAAGAAACATCATGGAGATCATACATAGGGCTCCAAAGAGTAGCCAAGATGTGGGTTTCAGATTGTAAAGGGAGCTGGAAAGGACATGAAAGAAGGATAATGACACAATTGTAATGGTGGAATTCAAGATGTAAAGGGATTGGAAATATCAAGTTGGTGTCAGGTTGCAAAAGGGGGAATTTGTTGAATGCCTAAGAAATGGCTTTTTAGAGCAGCTTGTGCTCGAGCCTATTCAGGAAAGACTATATTAGATTGTGAGTTGTGTAATATCCTCTATCTTATTAGAGAGCTTAATGTTAAGACACCCTTAGGAGGCAGTGACCTACTTAAATTCATACTGCAATTTCCGAGGGAGAAGCATAAGTCACAGGGATCAATATCACAGTGAAATAAATGGAATTACAGAGGCATGAGAGAGGAGCTTGCCCAGGTGGATTGGAGGAGGATACTGGCGGGAATGATGGCAGAGCAGAGATGGCTGAAGTTTCTGGGAATAGTTCACAAGGCGCAGGATAGATACGTCCCACAGAGGAAGAAGTTCTCAATTGGCAGGGGTAGGCAACTGTGGCTGACAAAGGAAGTTAAGGACTGCATAAAGGCCAAGGAAAGGATATATAAGGTAGCAAAAGTGAGTGGGAAGTTGGACGATTGGCAAGTTTTAAAATCCAACAAAAGGCAACCAAAAAGTTATAAGAAAGGAAAAGATGAAATATGAGGGCAGACTAGCCAATAATATAAAGCAGGATACCAATTTTTTTTTCAGTTATATAAAGAGCAAAAGGGAGGTGTGAGTTGATATTGGACCACTGGAAAATGATGCTGGTGAAGTAGTAATGGGGGAGAAAGAACTAATGGTATTTTGCATCTGTCTTCATTGTAGAAGACACAAGCAGTGTGCCAGAGGTCCGTGAGTGTCAGGTAGCAGGAGTGAATGCCATTGCTATTACAATGGAAAAAATGGTAGTCAAGTTGAAATGTATTAAAGTGGATAAATGATGGACTACATCCCCGAGTCCTGAGAGTGGTTGCTGAAGAGGTAACGGATACATTGGTCATGATCTTTCAAGACTCACTTGATTCTGGCATGCTCCTGGAAGACTGGAAGATAGCAAATGTCACTCCAGTCTTTAAGAGGAGAGGAAAGTCAAAACCTAACCTCAGTGGTTAGGAAATAGTGCTGGAGCCTATTGTTATGGAAGAGATTTTGAGGTACTTCGAGACTAATGATAAAATAAGGCAATGTCAGCATGGTTTCTGTAAAAGGAAATTTTGCCTGACAAATCTATTAGAGTTCTTTGAGGAAGTACCAAGCATAGTGGGCTTGGAAAGGCAAAGAAAAGGCAGTAGATGTCATTTACTTGGATTTTCAGAAGGCGTTTGATAAGGTGCCACACATGAGGCTGCTTAACAAGATAAAATCCTATGATGTTACAGGAAATATACTGGCATGGACAGAGGGATGGCTGGCAGGTAGGAGGCAGTGAGTGGGAATAAATGGGACCTTTTCTGGTTGGCTGCTAGTGACTAGTGGTGTTCCTCAGGGATCAGTATTGGGACCGTTGCTTTTCACATTGTTTGTCAATGATTTGGATAATAGAATTGATGACTTTGTGGCAAAGTTTGTGGATGATACAAAGTTAGATGGAGGGGTAGGTATTGAAGAAGCAATGAGATTGCAGTAGGACGTAGACAAATTGGAAGAATGGGCAAAAATGTGGCAGATGGAATGCAGTGTTGGGAAATGTATGATAATGCATTTTGTTAATTGGAACAATAGTGCAGAGTATTATCCAAATGGGGAGAAGATTCAAACATCAGAGGCTCACAGGGATTTAAGAGTCCTTGTGTAAGACTCCCAGAAGGTTAATTTATAGATTGAGTCTGTGGTAAAGAAGGCAATGTTAACATTTATTTCAAGGGGAATAAAATATAAAAGCAAGGAGATAATGCTGAGACCTTATAAGACACTAGTCATGCCATACTTGGACAATTGGCAACAGTTCTGGGCCCCATATCTCAGAAAGCATGTGTTGTCATTGGAAAGAGTCCAGAAGAGGTTCACAAGGATGATTCCAGGAATGAAGGTGTTAATAAATGAGGAGTGTTTGGCAGCTTTGGGCCTGTACTCGCTGGAATTTAGAAGAATGGATGGGTGTCTCATTGAAACCTACCAAGTGTTGAAAGGACCAGTTAGGGTGGATGTAGGGAGGATGTTTCCCATAGTAGTGTGTCCAGAACTAGAGGGCACAGCCTCAAAACTGAGGGGTGACCTTTTAGAAAGGAGTTTTTTTTTAGCCAGAGGGTTGTGAATCTGTGGAATGCTCTGCCTCGGTCTGAGGTGGGGGCCAAGTCAGTGAGTATATTTAAGATGGAATTTGATCATTTCCTGATTGGTCAGAGCATCAAAGGATATGGCAAGAAGGTGTATGGGGTTGAGTGGTATGCATGATCAGCCATGGCAGAGCAGAATTGATGGGCTGAATGGTCTAATTCTGCTCCTACGTATTATGACCATATGGTCTAAAATCCTTATAAAAATTTTCCATACTACTTCAAACTTATTGATATCTTTCTTGTGGGTAGATGACCAGAGCTGCACACAGTACTCCAAATTAGGGATTACCAACATCTTATACAGTAACAAAATATCTCAGCTGCTGTAATCATGAACTGCTGGATATGCAGTGATAACCATAGCAGAGACTGAGAGGCATTGGTGTAAAATGAGATGAATTAGACATTTAATTTGACCGCCCACTGTGTGAGTTCCCTGTGGTTTTTGCGGTGATGCTTTGGAATCAAGCGGTAGATGAATGTAGTGAAGAATAGAGGATTTTTTAATACATTCTACAGTTAGATCATCTTTCTCTGGTCTTCCCCTTGTTGTTAGCCTTTGTAAACATTTCAACCATTGGGGCATTGCAGATGAGCCCAGTATTTATTGGCCAATCCTTATTTACCCTTGGGAGGGTAGTGGTGAGTGAGCAGTCTCTTTGAACCATTGCAACCCTTCTCGAGAAAGTTGGTGTCCTCCTGTGAACACTTGAGTTTCCTCCCTCCTTGCAAAAGCCCGCAGATTGTTCAATTAATTGGCTGTTAATTACCCTCGACACAGGTGGCTGACAGGGCAATTGAATATAAGACCTTACCATATTACAGAACACAGCACACCTTCAACCCTCTAGTTATTCTCATCCACAGATGCTGCCTGATTTGCTGACTTTTTAAGCATTTTGTGTGTGTTGCTCTACAGTCGCTTGTATTTGTAAAGTACTAGCAGAGTGAGAGAATCCAGAACTTTACCCATTTGATGGCTGACCCTTTCCTCCTCAGTGAAGGGGCCAGATGCAACAAACAATCTGCTGAAAGAATTTATCAGGTCAAGAAGCATCAATGGGAAAAAATAAGACGTTGATGTTTTGGGTCAAACCCCATCAGGACAAAGAATGAATAGGACCGATGGTCAGTATAAAGAGAAGGCGAGCGTGTAAAAGAATTCTGAGATCATTGGTGGGCTGAGGACAGGTGTAAGACGATAGGTATTATAGTTCCAGGTAGGAGAGGTGAGTTGGAAGATTCATTTATTTATCACAAGTACATCAAAAGATAAAGTGAAATGTGTTGTTTGTGTTAACAACCAACACAACCTAAGGGTGTGCTGAGGGCAGCCTGAAAATGTCGCCATTCTTCCAGTGCTTGGCAGAACAACACTTAACAAACAGCAAAACAAGCCCCTTCCTTCCTTCCACTGATGGATGCACACAGTCCACCAGCCCTAGATCAGGCCATCTTTGGTCTCCAGCCTCCAGCAGATTTGCGGATTCACAGACATTGGGCTTCAAACTTTACAAAACAGTAGCAGGTTAATGATAGATGCAGGTAGAGAAAGGGAGAGAGGAAAAAGGGTGGGAAGGATGATGAATCAAAGTGGGGGGAGTGGAGTATGAAGATTGGAGACAGCTATGGAAGTTGGATAAGCAGCAACTCAAATTGCTACCCGAGTGTGATCAAAAGGAAGTGACAATGGGGACTACTAGAGGGAGGTGAATGAGAACTGAAACAGGATGGGAGATGTTGGGATGTTGGGAAACCTGTGTGTGAAATGGGTTGATGGAATCAGGAGGGGGAGGGGTACATAGGTCCCATAGCATTGGGACAAGAACTGTTAGGATGGGAATCAGCCTCTTCCCTCAGGCCATAGACAACTGAACTCCCTGCTACCACCCAGGTGTTATCACGTATGAGGCACCAGTAGTGTTATACAGCTTACTTTTTAATTTGTTTCATATATGCACCTTATTATTTGTTAATTTGTTTGTGGTAATATTACTTTATATGTTGTATGTGAGTTATATGTACTGTGCTGTGTACATTGTTCCATAGAAACATCGTTTCGTTTGGCCATACAGTATATATGTGTACAACTGAAGGACAATAAACTGAACTTGAATTCGAAGATAGGTGAAGGGGAACCAGGATTTATAGAGAAAGGGGACAAAAATGAGAGCACTGTTGAATTTCAGAAGGGAGGGGGAGGCAGAAAGGGTGGAGGAGGAGAAAAAAAGGATTTCATGAAACTGTAATGTTCATTATTGCGATGCATTGTAAACTGCTTGGAAAATGCAACAGAAAATGCCTTGACGACTTGCATCTAAACCTTCTGTTCTCAGACTCCACAATCACTGTTTACCGCTTGATGCAGCGGACCATTATAAATATTTTAAAAAATTGCTGTAAACGTCAGAACTCCAGGCACAATATAAGGCTTCATTTACAGAGTGTGCTGTCCCACTGAGATACAGCTCCCTACTCCTGCAGCTATTTCAGGTTCTTGCGTAAATAGCTTTGTGATACTCTGTTTAAATAAGTGTTCTAAGTAACTTTGATTCCTTTTTACGCAAGCCATTAATATAATCATAAATTAAACTGTCTAATTTGTGTTCTTTTTGGCTTTTGTTCAGCATTACTGGTAAAAGCAG
Organism: Hypanus sabinus; assembly: GCF_030144855.1. Lineage (NCBI taxonomy): Eukaryota > Metazoa > Chordata > Chondrichthyes > Myliobatiformes > Dasyatidae > Hypanus > Hypanus sabinus. The sequence goes on along the minus strand of NC_082724.1, from coordinate 67,978,213 downwards.
TGAATCACCAAATTAACAATTGGCTATGTGTTAAACATAATAGGAGCATCTGATTATTGATACTCAAGCTGTCTCCATCTCTAACTGCAAGTTACAGATGTAAAAAATCCAGGTAATAATAATAATAACTTTTCATACAGTTGATGTAATTCAAGGTGCTTTACAATGAGATGAAAGTACAAGCATGAAAAAAAATAAACATTAAAAATAAACGTGAAAATAAAAGACAAAAAGACATTTGTTAAAAGAAAGGTTTAATAATAGGTTTTGAGCTGGTGTTTAAAAGTATCAGCTGAGCCTGCATCCCTTATAGTTTTTGGTATTGAATTCCACAGTTTAGGAGCATAGCTCAAAAAAGCTGACTTGTTAATTATCTTTTGAGGAAGATTGTTGAAGGCAATCAAAAGACCCCAAACCAGAATCAGGTTTATTATCATTGACAGTATGTCATGAAATTTGTTTCACGGAGGCAGTACATTGCAATATAAAATAAATAAAGAAAAAGAGAGCAAGAATAGTGAGGTAGTATTCCTGGGTTTATTGTCAATTCAGAAGTCTGATGGAGGAGGGGAAGAGGCTGTTTCTGAAATGTTGAGTGCATCGTCAGGCTTTATTGTAATTATATGTGCCTTGTGCTGTGTGTGACTGTTGGCACTATATTTTGTACCTTGGCCCTGGAGGAACACTGTTTCATTTGACTGTATTCATGTGTACACTTGAATAACAAATAAACATGAACTTGAACTTATCAGTGATTATTGAGTTATTATTGTCACAAACTGCATAATAAATGTGGGAAGAAGAAAAAATGACCAGGATGAGCAAAGTCTTTGACTTTGCTGGCTGCTTTCTTGACGTAGTGGGAAGTGTAGACTGAGACCATGCAGGAGAACCTGATCCTCCCTATAGAGTAAGTTGTGTCCAGAACTATCTGAGGTTTCCTGTGGCCTTGGGCAATGTAATTTCCACAGCAAGTTATGATGTATCCAGATAGAATCCTTACAGTGGTGGATCTGTTAAAAATGGTGAGGGTCAATGGGGACATGTTGAATTCACCTGTTTCAGAATTGGAACATCAATAACATTTTGTCTGTTAGCAGTGAGATATTTTGGCGTGGCTTCATATTTTAAACTGGCCTATTAGTGAGGCCAAATTTTGAGTGGCTACCTGAAATATGCTAACTATAACAATAGCAAAGATTGAAAGTCCAAAATAGAGTTGACATGGAGAGGATGTTTCCTATTGTAGGGAGTCTAGGACCAGAGGGCAAAAGAGAAGTTTGGATGAGTACATGGATCTGATCAGAGGGCACAGCCTCAGAATAGAAGAACATCCATTTAGTACAGAGATGAGGAAGATGTTTTCTAGCCAGAAGCAGGTGAATCTGTGAAATTCATTGCCATGGATGGCTGTGGAGGTCAAGTCATTGAGTATATTTAAAGCAGAGGAATATAGGAATATAAGTTCTTGGGTAGTCAAAAATTACGAGGAGAAGGCAGGAGAATGGAGTTGAGAGGGATAATAAATCAACCTTATTGGAATGGTTGAGCAAATTTGATGGACAGAGGGGAATAGTTCTGCTTCTATGGCTTATAGTTTTATAGTCTCATAGCATCAGGTTAATGGGTCTGAGAAGCCTGTTTTAGAGTAACACCTGTAAAGGGAAAGAAGTAGCAGGATTTTGTCCCAAAACATTGGAAAGTTATTTGCTACTGGACCTACTAAGTTCCTCCAGCAGATTGTTTGTTAGACTATTAAGACATAAGAACAGAATTAGACCATTTGCATTCTTTGCATTCTGGTGATATATTTCCTTCTGGGACACCCTGTTTCACTGTTCATCAGCAACATGCTCACTTCTGGTAAAGTGGCGCCACTAATCGACAAGTACAGCCTCACAGTTTCAGTGACCCTTTTCAATCTTGTCTCTGGGTGCTTTCTTTGTGGAGTTCAAATTCAACTTTATCAGGAACCTATCAACCACAACTTTAAATATGCTTCCACAACTGTCTGTGACAATGAATTCCACAGATTCACCATCCTTTATCTTAAAGGGGTGTTGCTAATCATTTGGTTTGCTTTCAGTCAATTTTAACTAACAAATAAACAGTATAAATGCCTTGAAAATTATATTTTTTTCAGCAGAAACACAGTACGTTACAAACAAATCACACATAAATTACATAAACTTACATTAATAGGATATTAATGCAAGCTGAGGAAAATTAGTCCGAGGTAGCATTAGGATTTTCAGGTCAGTTCAAGAATTTGGTAGCAGCAGAGAAGAAGATGTTCCTGAACCTTGAGGAGTTGATCTTCAGGCTCCTATGTTTCCTACCTAATGGCAGCAAGGTGAGAAGTGAACATAGCCCTAGATGGTGGGTGTCCTTAATGATGGATATTGTCTACCTGAGACATCACTTCTTGTTCTGTAGATGTCCTCAGTGGTGGGGAGAACTATCCCTGTGGTGGAACTGGCTGGATCCACCACCCTCTACAGTCATTTGTGTTCCTGTGTATTGGAGTTTCTGTCGCTATGCAACCAGTCAGAATGTTTTCCACTGTGTATCTGTGGAGGTTTGTTTGAGACTTTGATAACATGCTGAATCTTCTTAAGCTTTGAAAAATGTGGAGACATTCTCTTGCCTTCTTCCTGATTGCTAGGTCCAGGATAGATCCTTGAAGATGTGGACACCGAGGAACTTGAAGCTATTCACCCTTTGCACCACTATACTCTCAATGAGGACTGGTGTGTTTCCAATGCACATTTTCTTCTTGAAGTCCTCAATAACTTCTTTGGTTTTGTGACATTAATTGCAAGGTTGTCATTGCAACACTACTCAACCAGCTGACCGATTTCACTCCTGTATGTTTCATCATTGCCATCATTGATTCTGAAAACAGTGGTCATCAGTTAATTGGTAGATGGTATTTTAGTCATGGTGGCCAGATGGTGATATGTCGATCTTGTAAACTGAAGATCGTAGGTTCAGATTCCTCTGTACCTGTTGATGTTTCTTTCCTTTTAACAAGCCATTGTGTGATAACTCATTAAAGTCCAACATGTTAATAACAGAAATAATTTGAGTGTAGTTGATGTTATTGGAAAATGGAGGATTATAATGGAGGGAAGTGTTAGAATGTTCTTGGAGTAGGTTAAAAGGATAGCACAACATGGTGGCCCAAAGGTGCCTGTACTGTGGTATACTGTTTGATATTGATAGTTCAAGTTTAATTGTCATTCAACCATACATAATTACCTGTGAATACAACCAAATGAACAGTGTTGCTCTGGGGCCAAGGTGCAATATGCAGTACCAACAGTCAGTTCAGCTTAAGTATGCAGCTTAAGGTGTGCCTGTATTGGAGGCCAGGGAGGAGATGTGGTTACCAATCCACACTGATTGTGTTCTGCCATTAAGGATGTTCAGGATCCAATTGCAGAGGGATATACAGAGAGCCAGGCTCTTCCTCTGGGTGCTCCAGTTCCCACTCACTTTCCAAAAATGTACAGAATGGTAAATTAATTGGTCACATAAATTGCCCCTCGTGCATAAAGAAGAAGTTAAATCTTGGGGAAACTGAATAGCATCTGGGACAGTGAAGTAAGACTGAGGTAAGGTATGGTTTAGTTGGATGTTTAGTTGTCACTAAGGGCTTGGTGAGCTGAAGCAGCTGTTCCTGTTGCATGAATTGTTAACTCCTCATCTCACGTTGCCTTCCTGTGCAATTGCATCCGATCTCTGTCTGAAGCCTTAGACACTTCTTTCATGCATTTACTTACAGGTACTTCTCTTTATTTGGTATAGTGTGTTCAATGCTTAGCAGACGGTTTCCTCTACATGGGGGTGGGGTGGGGGGAACTCAATATGAACTGGATATCTGCTTTGTGGAGTCAGCATGAGCTGTCTGCAACTGTAATTCTCCATTCCACTTGTTCTAAAGGGACAGGGTGAGCAGCCAGTACAAGTTGGTACCAATGACATAGGAAGGAAAGGAGGAAGTCCTAAACAGAGAATTTAAAGAGCTAGTTAGAAAGCTGATAAACAGGACTTTCAGGGTAATAATCTCTGGATTGCTGCCTGTGCCATGCACCAGAGACAACAAACATGAGATGATTTGGCAGATGAATGCATGACTGAGGAACTGGTGCAGGGGGCAGGATTTCAGAGTTATGAATCATTGGGATCTCTTCTGGGGAAGGTATGCCCTGTGCAAAAGGAACAGGCTACACCTGAATCCGAGGGGGACCAATATCTTTGCAGGCAGGTTTGCTAGAGCCGCGGGGGAGTGCCTGAACTATTTTGGCAAGAGGATAGGAGTATAGTAAGACTGTCAGGAAGATCTGGCAGATGATGGGACAAATTTCCAGTCAGTGGGATGGGTTACAGTGTAAAAGTGAGACAAAACTGAAAAGACTGACAAATACAGGACTGAAGCTGTTATATGGAGTATACGAAATAAAGTAGATGATCTTGTAACACAGTTAGAGATTGGCATCTATGACTTTTTGGGTATCACAAAGTAATGGCTGAAAGACAATTGTAGTTGGGAGCTTAATATCCAAAGATACACAGTCTATCAAAAGGACAGGAGGGTAGGTGGAGGAGTGGAGTGGATCTGCTGGTAAAAAATGAAATCAAATCTTTAGAAAGAAGTGACATAGGATTGGGAGATGCATAATCCTTGTGGGTAGAGTTAAAAAACTGCAAAGGTATAAAGACCCTGATGGGTATCAAGATGTGATTTACAAATTACATTAGGAGCATGTCAAAAAGGCAATGTTGCGTTAGTCATGGGGGATTTCAATATGCAGATAAATTAGGAAAATCAACTTGATGCTGGATCCCAAGAGAAAGAATTTATAGAATACCTTCAAGATGGCTTTTTGGAGCAGCTTGTGGTTGAGCCCACTGGGGGATCAACAACTCTGAATTGGATGTTGGGTAAATAACTGGATATGATTAAGATAAATGAATCCTCAGGGAATCAGTGATCATAATATGATAGAGTTCACCTTGCAGTTTGAGAAGGAGAAATTTAAGTCAGATGTATCAGTATTACAGTGGAGTAAAGGGAATGATGCATGCCTTACATACACCATTCAATCACACACAAACATTACCTTGTCATTCTGTTGTCACTGCACTGAGTGCATGTACCTTTATGTGTTCCCAAGAATATTTTCATAATGGGTCCCAAACTGAGCTGATGCACTCAGGTTGGCTTTATGGTGCCCTTTCCCATCTTACCCAGCAGAATATTCTATTTCTTTAGTAATAGGAATGTGTAAATGTGTATATGTTGTTTTATACTGTATTTAATGTAGATGCTTCTGTTTATTTTGTAATAAGAATGTAACTACATTGTGGTGTGCATCATATTCTAATTCATATGTAGCCTTAAGCCCTAGTGCCGAATTATATGGAGCTCATCACCCTTAGTGAGAGAGAGATAAGAGTTCACACTGGACAAAAAAGTAAGTACAGAGCTATTATAGTCTTTTCTGATAGATAATATTGGCAGTTTTCTTTTCAGTATTTTCGCTAATATTTGTAAGTTTGATTTTTGACGCACTTAATAAACACTGTTGCACTAAAGTGCTTAGCAACTCCAGCTGCTTTTCCTTTGGTCATAAACCCCTATATCTAACAAGGTCCTTTCTCTTCAGCCCATCTGGATGTCTTGTGATCATAAAAAACTTCATTTAAGTTTTTGTTTATTTTCTTCCTTTTCAGACAACCCAGTCCATTCTTGACAGTTTCTCACTATATTCTTGCTCATATGTCTTTTATTAATTTCCCATTATGAGTAATTGGATGCTACAGTATTGTAGCAGTTAGCATAACTTTATTACAGCTTGGGGGAAGGGGGCTAGGAGTCAGAGTTCCAAGTTCAATTCCAACATCATTTGCAAGGAGTCTCTCTGCACTCCCGCACAGGTCCAGCAAAGAGAGTTCATCATGGGAGCAGTCGTCCTCAGACTAATCTGAGGTAGAGTAGTAACACTTTGGCTCAGCAGGTCTTCAGCAAAAATAGGTGGAGGCAAGGTAAGAAGAATTTCTTATTTCTTATTCTGAATTCACTTTAGAGAGAATAGGGCATATGTCCAGAGAGCCAACGATTTGTTCTGAGTGTCAGATATGGGAGACTCCCAACCTTCCTGATGGCCACATCTGTGCCAAGTGCATTGAGATGCAGCTCCTTAGAGATCAAGTTAAGGAGCTAGAGCGGCAGCTCAATGATATTTGGGTTGTAAGGGAAAGTTCATAAGACACTAGTCAGGCCATATCTGGAGTATTGTCAAGGTTTTGGGTCCCATATCTCAAAAAGAATGTGTTGTCATTGGAGAGAGTCCAGAGGAGGTTCATGAGGATGATTCTGGAAATGAATGGATTAACATATGAGGAATGTCTGGCAGCTTTGGGACTGTACTTACTGGAATTTAGAAGAATGAGGAGCATGCCTTATGAGAACAGCTTGAGTGAACTCAGCCTTTTCTCCTTGGAGCAGCAGAGGATGAGAGGTGGCCTGATAGAGGTGTACAAGATGATGAGAGGCACTGATTGTGTGGATAGTCAGAGGCTTTTTCCCAGGGCTGAAATGGCTAGCACGAAAGGGCACAGTTTTAAGGTGCTTGGGAGTAGGTACAGAGTAGATGTCAGGGGTAAGTTTTTTACACAGGGAGTGGTGAGTGCATGGAACGGGCTGTCGGTGATGGTGGTGGAGGGGATACAATAGGATCCTTTAAGAGACTCCTGGACAGCTACATGGAGCTCAGTAAAATAGAGGGCTATGTGTAACCCTAGGTAATTTCTAAGGTAGGGACATGCTCAGCACAGCTCTGTGGGCTGAAGGGCCTGTATTGTGCTGTAGGATTTCTATGTTTCTAATGCAGGGGGTACGGGTGGATCTCATTGAAATCCTCCAAATGTTGAAAGGATTAGAAAGGATGGTTGTGGAGGGGATGTTTCCTATGTGGGGATATCCAGAACTAGAAGGCATAACCTCAAAATTGAGGGATGACATTTTAGAACAGAGGTAAGAAGGAATTTTTTTAGCCAGAGAGAAGTGAATCTGTGGAATGCTCTGCCGCAGACAGTGGAGGAGGCCAAGTCTGTGGGTATATTTAAGGTGGAAGTTGATTGTTTCCTGATTGGACAAGGCATCAAAAGATATGGCGAGAAGGCAGCTGTATGGAGTTGAGTAGGATCTGGAATCAGCCATGATGGAATGGCAGAGCAGATGTGATGGGCTGAATGGCCTAATTCTGCTCCTATGTACTATGGTCTTATGAAATGGTTTCATGCATGAGGGATTACAGAATGGCAAGAATGCCATTGCTTTAATAAGGGGAGGGAAACCTTAGAGGAAACATAGTGGAGGTAGAAGAAATGAAGAGAAATGGTTTTGATTGAGTGAAAATTGATAACCAGAGGATACAGTTTTCAAACCAGGAGAGACATGACAAGAAATATCATTATGTGACATGTGTTTGGGATTTGCATGACAATGCCTGTTGTTTAGTCAATGAAGATATAACCATATAACAAATACAACACGGAAACAGGCCAATTCCACCCTTCTAGTCTGTGCCAACACTTACACTCACCTGGTCTCACTGGCCCGCACTCAGCCCATAACTCTCCATTCCTTTCCTGTCCATATACCTATCCAATTTTACTTTAAATGACAATACCAAACCTGCCTCTACCACTTCTACTGGAAGCTCATCCTACCACTCTCTGAGTAGAGAAGTTCCCCCTCGTGTTACCCCTAAATTTTTGCTCCGTAACTCTCAACTCATGTCCTCTTGTTTGAATCTCCCCTATTCTCAATAGAAAAAGCCTATCCACATCAACTCTATCTATCCCCCTTATAATTTTAAATACCTCTATCAAGTCCCCCCTCAATCTTCTGCGCTCCAAAAATACAGCAGCAGCTGCAAGAAATGAATTGATTGAATTCTTGAAGGAAAATGCAGCAGGGATTTAGGGAAGAGTTGGGGTATTACTGACAGAAACATCCTTCAGAAGATGATGGGCTAAACCGGCCTCTCTAAGTCCTAGGTCTCTCCTCCTTTCTGAGCATCTCTCTGAAGGAAGTTAGAGACTAGAAGTCTTTGCTAAAGATGAGATTATTTCAGAACTCAATCTCCTTTAATGTCTCTAAAAGTGGTTGTAAATTACAATGAGTTGGAAATAGTCTCAAGTTTAGCAAGGACTTTACTCCCTGACTTCTTTCAGAGAGAGGCTTTTGGGAATAATCTGCTGCCCATCCACTTCCCCATAGTTACACGCTTGCATCAGAGCCCAGTACAGTGTGATCCCTGAGCTCTCCTTTGTTAAATTGAGCATTGTTGCTGCTTTGAGTACTATTAAATGTTGAGACCAGATGGTGCAGCTTACGCAGCCTGTTACTTAATGTACTACTTAAGACAGACATGTCTGGAGGGAAAAATAAGTTTAGAGGAGGTTTGGCTCAGAGCTTGAAGCTGAATGGGAAACATTGCTTACATATATATATGTCCATCAGGTCCAGCAGATGATAAATTGCCATTTCATTCATGGTTGAAAACAGCCTATTTTATAATCGTATATTTAGGGGAGAAAGGTCACTTGAACTGATAGCTCTGTCAGTCCAGTTTTGCCTTGACAGGAATTCAATCTTACAAAAAAGTTGAGCGTGAGCATCAATTTACAATGTTTTGTGGCCCTCAGGACTACCCTTTAGAAGTTGGTCTTCATTAACTCAAGTCACATGTCATAAATGCACAAATTGCTTTATCCGCTTTGCTTAAATGTCACTTTTCTGCTCTAACATAATGCCAATTATGTTGCCTCTAAAACAAATGTTGTTAAATTACAAGATGTAGCAAAAAAAAGTAGCAGTAACTGAGTCGGCTGGTGTGGTATACTGCATTTGGTGCTCCCGGTGTGCGTGAGACCTGGCGCAGACAGGGAGATCGTTTCACTGAACACCTATGCTCTGTTCGCCAGAGAACGCAGGATCTCCCAGTGGCCACACATTTTAATTCCATGTCCCATTTCCATTCTGATATGTCTATCCATGGCCTACACTACTGTCAAGATGAATCCACACTCAGGTTGGAGGAACAACACCTTATATTTCGTCTGGGTAGCCTCCAACCTGATTGCATGAACATCGATTTCTCTAGCTTCCGTTAATGACCCTCCTCCCCTTTTTACCCCATCCCTGATTTATTTATACCCCCCTTTTTTCACTTTCTGCCCATCACTCTGCCTGTTCCCCATCTCCCTCTGGTGCTGCCCTCCCCCTTTCTTTCTCCCTAGGCCTCCCGTCCCATGATCCTTTCCCTTTTCCATCTGTGTACTGCTTTTGCCAATCAACTTTCAAGCTCTTGGCTACATCTCTCCCCCTCCTGTCTTCTCCTATCATTTCAGATCTCCCCCTCCCCCTCTCACTTTCAAATCTCTTACTATCTTTTCCTTCAGTTAGTCCTGACGAAGGGTCTCGGCCTGAAACATCGACAGTACTTCCTATAGATTGCTGCCTGGCCAGCATTTTGTGTGTACTGCTTGAATTTCCAGCATCTGTAGATTTCCTCGTGTTAGTAGTAATTGAGAATTTATTGGGATTCTTTCATCTAACAGATACTGACAGGCAAAATGCACTCTGTCTCACCTTGATTTGATAAACTTTACACCTGCTCATTAATACAAATATCAAATCAGCCAGTCATGTGGCAGCAACATAATGCATTAAAGCATGCAGACATGGTCAAGAGGTTCGGTTGTTGTTCAGACCAACCATCAGAATGAGGAAGAAATGTGATCTAAGTAATTGATTGTGGAATGATTGATGGTGCCAGACAGGGTGGTTTGAGTATCTCAGAATCTGCTGATCTCCTGGGATTTTCACGTACAACATTCTCTGGAGTTTACAGAGAATGGTGCAAAGAAAACAAAAAAAACAAGGAGAGTTTGACTAGATTTGTGGTTTATTCTTTGGAGAACAGAGGAATGGTCTAACAGTGATTAGTGCAACACTATTACAACTCAGGCATCTGAGTTCGGAGTTCAGTTCTGACAGTAAGTTAGTAGGCTAATTGGTCATTGTAAATTATCCTGTAGTTGAATAGAGGATTACTGGGTGGCATGGCTCAAAGGACCTGAAGGACCTGTCCTGTGCTGTGTCTCTAAACCAATAAATAGATGTGAGTGTATAGAAAGGGTGAATGCACTCAGACTACCCCCCCCACCACCCAGGGAAAGGAAATCAAAAACTAGATGGTACAGGTTTAAAATGAGAGGGGAATATTTAAAAGGGTTGAGAACCATGGAGCGTGGAGTATACATGGAATTAGCTGCCAGTAGAAGAAGCTGAGGGAGGAACTATAAGAACATTTAAAAGACATTTGGACAGATACATTGATCAGGGAAATGGGGGCAGGTGTGAATAGCATTAGGTTAGATGACCATCTTGGCTGATTTGGACTGAGTGGTCTGTATCTGTGCTGAATTACTTGTAAACTCTAAGATGTGGATAATGTCAATCAGGCAATGATCCTTCATGCTGATCACTATTTGATCTGCCAATGAAACACCAATAAATCTATTTTGCCTTGGACAATTTCTGTTGTACCAACATTAATTTTCTCATAATCATATAATATGTGATATCAATTTTAAATCTAAGCAGATTTAAATAGGAGGAAGTGTATGCATTTGTTAAGCCCAGACTGTATCATCTTTACTTCTGCGCATTTTCTACTTCCTCTGTTCTGTCATGGAGGTTTATCTGCCAGCTTTAACACCACAAAACCAAACAGCCTTGGCATTTAGAAAAAAAAACAGAAAACCTACAGCACAATACAGGTCCTTCGGCCCACAATGCTATACCGAACATATCCTTAATTCAGATTCAGATTCAGATTTGGTTTATTGTCATTTAGAAACCACAAATGCAATGCAGTTAAAAAATGAGACAATGTTCCTCCAGAATGATATCACGAAAGCATATGACAAAACAGACTACACTAGAAAATCCACATAATGTTTGGCAATCCCCAATCCAGAGTCCGGAGAGGCTGCTGCGTATTAATATTGCGCTACCATCTTAGCGCGTTCCCTGGAAATGAGCTGCAAATCCACCAGACAAACAAGACCAAAAACTAAAGCTACGAGACTTGCAGAAAACCACATAGTTACAACAATGCAAACAATAGCATAATTGATAAAAAAAAACAGACTATGGGCACAGTAAAAATAGTCCAAAGATGTTAAAGGACTGTAAGTTCAAAAGAAATCACCACACAGTTTCCACAAGTCCTCAGGGTCCTGACAGACTCGTCATCCCACACCGGCGGCAGAAGGGAATACCCCTGCTATGGACTTCCACGGCACCGCTGGACTCAGCCTCGCAGATGCAGCACACACCGAAAGCGACCTGACCGCAGCGGACTCCAAGTCCATCAAACCTCCAAGCCAACGACCATCCTCTCCGGCACAGCTTCTCCGAGTACCATCCCCTGCCGAGTGTATTAAGACGGCCCCGCCAATGGCCATCGGCAACGCAACACGGAGGACTGGGGGCCTGTTCTTCCCCCATAGATATGGCTTCCCAGCAGAGCCCCGGACCTCACAGCAGCAGCAGCAATGAAAAAGGTCTTCCTGGAGATTTCCCGATGTTCCTTTATGCACCCACATCCGTTTTCAATCAATTATGATTGCACAAGGCACCCCACTTCACAAATAACAGATAATCAGCTCCGGAGTGGCCGCTGCAAGCTGTGTTGCGCCACCATCTTGGATTCAGATAACTTAGAATTACATAGGGTTCCCCATAGCCCTCTATTTCTCTGAGCTCCAGGTGCCTATCCAGGAGCCTCTTAAAAGACCCTATTGTATCCACCTCCACCACCGTTGCCCACAGCCCATTCCACGCACTCACCACTCTCTGTATAAAAAACTTGCCCCGACATCTCTGTATCTACTTCCAAGCACCTTGAATCTGTGCCCTCTCATGCTAGCCATTTCAGCCCTGGGAAAAAGCCTCAGACTATACACACGATTAATGCCTCTCATCTTATACACCTCTATTTGGTCACCTCTCATCCTCTGTCACTCCAAGGAGAAAAGGCCGAGTTCACTCAACCTATTCTCATAAGGCATGCTCCCCAACCCAGGCAACACCCTTGTAAATCTCCTGTGCACCCTTTCTATAATTTCCACATCCTTCCTGTAGTGAGGCAACCAGAACTGAGCACAGTACTCCAAGTGGGGTCTGACCAGAGCCCTATATAGCTGCAACATTACCTCTCAGCTCCTAAACTCAATCCCACGATTTGAGTGTCCTGTGGACTCGGACCCCAAGATCCCACTGATCCTGCCCACTGCCAAGAGTCTTACCATTAATATTATATTCTGCCATCATATTTGACCCACCAAAATGAAATACCTCACACTTATCTGGGTTGAACTCCATCTGCCAATTCTCAGCCCAGTTTTGCATCCTATCAACATCCCACTGTAACCTCTGACAGCCCTCCACACTATCCACAACACCCCCAACCTTTGTGTCATCAGCAAATTTACTAACCCATCCCTCCACTTCCTCATCTAGGTTATTTATAAAAATAATGAAGAATAGGAGTCCCAGAACAGATCCCTGAAGCATACCACTGGTCATTAACCCCCATGCAGAATATGGCCCGTTTACAACCACTCTTTGCCTTTTGTGGGCAAGCCAGTTCTGGATCCACAAAGCAATGTCTCCTTTGATCCCATGTCTCTTCACTTTCTTTATAAGCCTTGCATGGGATACCTTATCAAATGCCTTGCAGAAATCCATATACACTACATCTACTGGTGTATCTCCATCAATGTGTTTAGACACATCCTCAAAAAAATTCAATCAGACTCGTAAGGCATGACCTTCCTTTGACAATGCTTTGCTGACTATTCCTAATCATATTATGCCTCTCCAAATGTTCATAAATCCTGCCTCTCAGGGTCTTTTCCATCAACTTACCAACCACTGAAGTAAGACTCACTAGTCTATAATTTCCAGGGCTATCTCTACTCCCTTTCTTGAATAACGGAACAACATCTGTAACTCTCCAATCCTCTGAAATCTCTCCTGTCCGCATTGATGATGGAAAAATCATTGCCAGAGGCTCAGCAATTTCCTTGCTTGCCTCCCAGAGTAGCCTGGGGTACATCTTGTCTGGTCCCGGTGACTTATCCAACTTGATGCTTTCCAAAAGCTCCAGCACAACTTCTTTCTTAATATCTACATGCTCAAGCTTTTCAGTCCGCTGTAAGTCATCCCTATGAATCACCAAGATCCTTTTTTCGCAATGAATACTGAAGCAAAGTACTCATTAAGTACCTCTGTTATCTCCTCCTGTTTCATACACTGTCACATTTGATTGGTACACCATGATTCCTGTACCCTACCATCCTTTCCCTGTCTCATTGGAATGTACCTATGCAGAACTCCACGCAAATATCCCCTGAATATTGGCCACATTTCTTCCATACGTTACCCTGAGAACATCTGTCCCCAATTTATGCTTCCAAGTTCCTGCCTGATAGCCTCACATTTCCCCTTACTCTAGTTAAACGCTTTCCTAACATCTGTTTCTATCCCTCTGCAATGCTATGGTAAAGGAGATAGTATTACAATTCTATCTCCAAAATTCTGTCCCACTGACAGATCTGTCACCTGACCAGGTACATTTCCCAATACCAGATGAAGTACAGCCTCTTTTGTAGGCCTATCTACATATAGTGACAAGAAACCTTCCTGAACGTACATAACAAACTCCACCCCATCTAAACCTGTCACTCTAAGGAGATTCCAATCTATATTTGGGAAATTAAAATCTCCCACCACGACAATCCTGTTATTATTACACCTTTCTGGAATCTGTCTCCCTATCTGCTCCTCGATGTCTCTGTTACTATTTCTCAGAGACCTTACAAAACTAGATGCAAGCCTTGGCAACAGATAATTTTTTTGCAGTCAATTCCTTTACACTATTGAGCCTCTACTTGTCATTCCTATTCTCAAGCCCATATTCTATGACTCATCTGTCAATTCTATTAGTTTCACTCTTTTGTCTTTGAATCTGAAGGCTGAGAGTTTAAATCTCATCCCAGCAATGACAGCAACTTCCACGGTGTACAATTGAATGTCTGTTTTGGCTAAATATATTTAGAGATAGAGCATGGAATTGGTCCTTCTGGCCCTTTGAGCTGTGTCACCTCAGCAACCCCACAACCCAGATATTATCCTAACCTAATCATGGGACAATTTATAATGACCAATTAACCTATTAAACAGTAGGTCTTTGGACTGTGGGAGGAACCAGAGCACCGAGAGAACCCCATGCATTCCACAGGGGGAAGCATACAAACTCATTACAGAGAATTCTGAGATTGGACTCTTGACACCCTGAGCTATAATAGTGTTGTGTTAACTGCTATGCTACTTTATTCCCAGCACAGACCTTTCTTTGTTTTAAGATGGGATGGGTAGAAGATTGTTTGGTATTGTTTTGAAGAGGACAAGAATTCTTGGTGATTTAGTCTTCATTCACATCATAAAACAGATTTTCCTGAGTATTATCATAATTGTCATCGAGTGTCGGAGATACAGCACAGAAAGAGACCTTTCTGTCCACTAAGGTTGTGACAACCCAGAATCAATCCTATGGTAATCCTATTTATTCTTTCCTTTTTATTTATTTACAAATACAGTGCAGAATAGGCCTTCCAGTCCTTCGGCCATTCAGCCCAGCAACCTCCTAATCACAGGACAATTTACAATGATCGGTTTACCTGCTAACTGATAGGTCTTTGAACTGTGGGAGGAAACCCATTTGATTCGCTTAGAGAATGTAGAAACTCCTTACAGAGAACACTGGGATTGAACTGCATATTCCATGCCCTGAGCTGTAATACTGTCACACTACTACTATGCTGCCATAGTGCCCATCTTTAATTCCCCCAGATTCTACCACTCACCTACAAACAAGGATTAGTTTACTGTGGCCAATTGACCTAGCAAGTGGAGCCCCTAAAGAAACTGACACCATCACAGGGAGACCGTGCAAATTCCACACAGGCACCATTGAATCTCAAGATTGAAGCCGGGTCTTTGACGCCATGAGGCAGCAGCTCTGCCAGATGAGCTTGTCTGTGGGATCAGATTGGCAGCTCGACTTTACATTGTGGCAACAAGATTTATGCTGTCTTTTTTTGGTGTTGCAGCCTTCTTTCTGGAGATGATGAACAGCTGCGCAAATTAGTTCTTGATGCTGTCCCAAGGACTGTACGACTGATGATTTCAGAATACAACTTATCTGTGTGATACATTGCTTGTAGTGACTTTGCCCGGTTCCTCACATGGCCTTCAACCTATGAAAGACCAGTTGAACAAAACTGGAGGGAAAATAGGAGGAATTACAAAGACTGAAAGCTTTTGTACTGCCACAATTTCAAACCGCACCGTCTCTGGGCATACTTCAGTAACAGATTTGCACCGTGAGTGGCTCTAGAATTTTCTGCAGAGATCACCATCTTACTGAACTTCATATTCATTAGAGACTCTCAGGATAGCTTCACAGTGAAAAGAAAACAGAAATTAGTCACTTACATAACTAGCTGAAACCTGTTAAAGTAAGTGACTTCATATTCTGATACCTTCATTAATATATATAAACGTTCAATCTGTCTCACCTCAGTATATTTTACATAAAAACCTTTTTGTGCTCAGCAGAGTGCACCATGCAATATTTATAAAGGCATGCTATACTTTTGTAGCAGAATGTAGTTATAATGGCCTCTGTGCTGTCTTGTAATTTACACAAATTCTTAAATCACATAAGAGCCAACTCCATGTCCTAAATAATCTTAATAGTAAAGTTAGGAAACTAAGCTGTTAATGTTAACAGCTAACTTTAGCCACCCCATCACATCTCTCTCCACACCACCATTACTTTATCATTTTCTGTCAGTGACCTTACATACAGACTCTCCTGTGCCTATGTCAATGTACAATATACAAGCTATCTTATGCCTTTATATGTATTGTGTTTTTTATTTTATTGGCTCTGATGCAACACAAAAAACAAAGTTATTTATTTTGTTCTCCCTTACATGTGTGTAGAGGAAATGACATTAAACAATCTTGAATCTTGACTGTTAGTGATACAAGATAATGCAAGTCAGCAAGAGATTTTACTACAGAGTTCAAATGCCTTATCTCTTGACATAGATTGCTGTCTCAATGAGTAGATAATGTGAAGAGGAAAAGGTTAATCAAGTAGATGTACCAAAAGCTGCCTGGTGTTCATTTCTCATTGTCTGATAAAACTGCAGTGTAGTGGTTAAAAAACAATGAGACAGCAGCACACTAGACACAAGTAAAGGTCAGAACATCAGTGTGCTGTGTCCCAGTCAAACTGAGGTGCGCACAGCAAAACCGGTTTGCCTGATCCACTAATTACATTCAGTTACACTATCCAAAAGGCAACAAAAAAAGTTGTAGATTTGGATTCAGGTTCAGATTCAGCTTCATATTTATCGCATGTACATTAAAATGAGGCCCTCTGTTGGTCAGGGTTGACCATAGATGCTGAACTCAATGTAGCCCTACCTTAGGGACTCCAGCTTTGGATTATGGTACTAACCTGAAAGTAAAGCTTTTAAATGACAGCTTTATTGTCACCTACTGATCATTATCACCTCAGGTTTTAATCACATCTCAACTAAACAATTTCAACTGCTCATATGAATTACAAAGACAA